>NC_090399.1:54118947-54418947 GCF_036365525.1 Heterodontus francisci
TGTGTGTGTGTGGAACTGTTTATTAACGTGTGGACTGGACGGTCAGTTGTGTGTGTGTGTGTGGAACTGTTTATTATCGTGTGGACTGGACGGTCAGTTGTGTGTGTGTGTGTGGAACTGTTTATTATCGTGTGGACTGGACGGTCAGTTCTGTGTGTGTGTGTGGAACTGTTTATTATCGTGTGGACTGGACGGTCAGTTGTGTGTGTGTGTGTGGAACTGTTTATTATCGTGTGGACTGGATGGTCAGTTGTGTGTGTGTGTGTGGAACTGTTTATTATCGTGTGGACTGGACGGTCAGTTGTGTGTGTGTGTGTGGAACTGTTTATTATCGTGTGGACTGGATGGTCAGTTCTGTGTGTGTGTGTGGAACTGTTTATTATCGTGTGGACTGGACGGTCAGTTGTGTGTGTGTGTGTGGAACTGTTTATTATTGTGTGGACTGGACGGTCAGTTCTGTGTGTGTGTGTGGAACTGTTTATTATTGTGTGGACTGGACGGTCAGTTGTGTGTGTGTGTGTGGAACTGTTTATTATTGTGTGGACTGGACGGTCAGTTGTGTGTGTGTGTGTGGAACTGTTTATTATTGTGTGGACTGGACGGTCAGTTGTGTGTGTGTGTGTGGAACTGTTTATTATTGTGTGGACTGGACGGTCAGTTCTGTGTGTGTGTGGAACTGTTTATTATTGTGTGGACTGGACGGTCAGTTGTGTGTGTGTGTGTGGAACTGTTTATTATTGTGTGGACTGGACGGTCAGTTCTGTGTGTGTGTGTGGAACTGTTTATTATTGTGTGGACTGGACGGTCAGTTGTGTGTGTGTGTGTGGAACTGTTTATTATTATGTGGACTGGACGGTCAGTTCTGTGTGTGTGTGTGGAACTGTTTATTATTGTGTGGACTGGACGGTCAGTTGTGTGTGTGTGTGTGGAACTGTTTATTATTGTGTGGACTGGACGGTCAGTTCTGTGTGTGTGTGGAACTGTTTATTATTGTGTGGACTGGACGGTCAGTTGTGTGTGTGTGTGTGGAACTGTTTATTATTGTGTGGACTGGACGGTCAGTTCTGTGTGTGTGTGTGGAACTGTTTATTATTGTGTGGACTGGACGGTCAGTTGTGTGTGTGTGTGTGGAACTGTTTATTATTGTGTGGACTGGACGGTCAGTTGTGTCTGTGTGTGTGGAACTGTTTATTATTGTGTGGACTGGACGGTCAGTTGTGTGTGTGTGTGTGGAACTGTTTATTATTGTGTGGACTGGACGGTCAGTTCTGTGTGTGTGTGTGGAACTGTTTATTATTGTGTGGACTGGACGGTCAGTTCTGTGTGTGTGTGTGGAACTGTTTATTATCGTGTGGACTGGACGGTCAGTTGTGTGTGTGTGTGTGGAACTGTTTATTATTGTGTGGACTGGACGGTCAGTTGTGTGTGTGTGTGTGGAACTGTTTATTATCGTGTGGACTGGACGGTCAGTTCTGTGTGTGTGTGTGGAACTGTTTATTATCGTGTGGACTGGACGGTCAGTTGTGTGTGTGTGTGTGGAACTGTTTATTATCGTGTGGACTGGACGGTCAGTTGTGTGTGTGTGAGTGGAACTGTTTATTATTGTGTGGACTGGACGGTCAGTTCTGTGTGTGTGTGTGGAACTGTTTATTATTGTGTGGACTGGACGGTCAGTTCTGTGTGTGTGTGTGGAACTGTTTATTATCGTGTGGACTGGACGGTCAGTTGTGTGTGTGTGTGTGGAACTGTTTATTATCGTGTGGACTGGACGGTCAGTTCTGTGTGTATGTATGTGGAACTGTTTATTATCGTGTGGACTGGACGGTCAGTTCTGTGTGTGTGTGTGGAACTGTTTATTATTGTGTGGACTGGACGGTCAGTTGTGTGTGTGTGTGTGGAACTGTTTATTATCGTGTGGACTGGACGGTCAGTTCTGTGTGTGTGTGTGGAACTGTTTATTATCGTGTGGACTGGACGGTCAGTTGTGTGTGTGTGAGTGGAACTGTTTATTATTGTGTGGACTGGACGGTCAGTTGTGTGTGTGTGTGTGGAACTGTTTATTATCGTGTGGACTGGACGGTCAGTTGTGTGTGTGTGTGTGGAACTGTTTATTATCGTGTGGACTGGACGGTCAGTTGTGTGTGTGTGTGTGGAACTGTTTATTATCGTGTGGACTGGATGGTCAGTTCTGTGTGTGTGAGTGGAACTGTTTATTATTGTGTGGACTGGACGGTCAGTTGTGTGTGTGTGTGTGGAACTGTTTATTATTGTGTGGACTGGACGGTCAGTTCTGTGTGTGTGTGTGGAACTGTTTATTATTGTGTGGACTGGACGGTCAGTTGTGTGTGTGTGTGTGGAACTGTTTATTATTGTGTGGACTGGACGGTCAGTTCTGTGTGTGTGTGTGGAACTGTTTATTATTGTGTGGACTGGACGGTCAGTTGTGTGTGTGTGTGTGGAACTGTTTATTATTGTGTGGACTGGACGGTCAGTTCTGTGTGTGTGTGGAACTGTTTATTATTGTGTGGACTGGACGGTCAGTTGTGTGTGTGTGTGTGGAACTGTTTATTATTGTGTGGACTGGACGGTCAGTTCTGTGTGTGTGTGTGGAACTGTTTATTATTGTGTGGACTGGACGGTCAGTTGTGTGTGTGTGTGTGGAACTGTTTATTATTGTGTGGACTGGACGGTCAGTTGTGTCTGTGTGTGTGGAACTGTTTATTATTGTGTGGACTGGACGGTCAGTTGTGTGTGTGTGTGTGGAACTGTTTATTATTGTGTGGACTGGACGGTCAGTTCTGTGTGTGTGTGTGGAACTGTTTATTATTGTGTGGACTGGACGGTCAGTTCTGTGTGTGTGTGTGGAACTGTTTATTATCGTGTGGACTGGACGGTCAGTTGTGTGTGTGTGTGTGGAACTGTTTATTATTGTGTGGACTGGACGGTCAGTTGTGTGTGTGTGTGTGGAACTGTTTATTATCGTGTGGACTGGACGGTCAGTTCTGTGTGTGTGTGTGGAACTGTTTATTATCGTGTGGACTGGACGGTCAGTTGTGTGTGTGTGTGTGGAACTGTTTATTATCGTGTGGACTGGACGGTCAGTTGTGTGTGTGTGAGTGGAACTGTTTATTATTGTGTGGACTGGACGGTCAGTTCTGTGTGTGTGTGTGGAACTGTTTATTATTGTGTGGACTGGACGGTCAGTTCTGTGTGTGTGTGTGGAACTGTTTATTATCGTGTGGACTGGACGGTCAGTTGTGTGTGTGTGTGTGGAACTGTTTATTATCGTGTGGACTGGACGGTCAGTTCTGTGTGTATGTATGTGGAACTGTTTATTATCGTGTGGACTGGACGGTCAGTTCTGTGTGTGTGTGTGGAACTGTTTATTATTGTGTGGACTGGACGGTCAGTTGTGTGTGTGTGTGTGGAACTGTTTATTATCGTGTGGACTGGACGGTCAGTTCTGTGTGTGTGTGTGGAACTGTTTATTATCGTGTGGACTGGACGGTCAGTTGTGTGTGTGTGAGTGGAACTGTTTATTATTGTGTGGACTGGACGGTCAGTTGTGTGTGTGTGTGTGGAACTGTTTATTATCGTGTGGACTGGACGGTCAGTTGTGTGTGTGTGTGTGGAACTGTTTATTATCGTGTGGACTGGACGGTCAGTTGTGTGTGTGTGTGTGGAACTGTTTATTATCGTGTGGACTGGATGGTCAGTTCTGTGTGTGTGAGTGGAACTGTTTATTATTGTGTGGACTGGACGGTCAGTTGTGTGTGTGTGTGTGGAACTGTTTATTATCGTGTGGACTGGACGGTCAGTTCTGTGTGTGTGTGGAACTGTTTATTATTGTGTGGACTGGACGGTCAGTTGTGTGTGTGTGTGTGGAACTGTTTATTATCGTGTGGACTGGACGGTCAGTTGTGTGTGTGTGTGTGGAACTGTTTATTATCGTGTGGACTGGACGGTCAGTTCTGTGTGTGTGTGTGGAACTGTTTATTATCGTGTGGACTGGACGGTCAGTTGTGTGTGTGTGTGTGGAACTGTTTATTATTGTGTGGACTGGACGGTCAGTTCTGTGTGTGTGTGTGGAACTGTTTATTATCGTGTGGACTGGACGGTCAGTTGTGTGTGTGTGTGTGGAACTGTTTATTATTGTGTGGACTGGACGGTCAGTTGTGTGTGTGTGTGTGGAACTGTTTATTATCGTGTGGACTGGACGTTCAGTTCTGTGTGTGTGTGTGGAACTGTTTATTATCGTGTGGACTGGACGTTCAGTTCTGTGTGTGTGTGTGGAACTGTTTATTATTGTGTGGACTGGACGGTCAGTTGTGTGTGTGTGTGTGGAACTGTTTATTATCGTGTGGACTGGACGGTCAGTTCTGTGTGTGTGTGTGGAACTGTTTATTATTGTGTGGACTGGACGGTCAGTTGTGTGTGTGTGTGTGGAACTGTTTATTATCGTGTGGACTGGAAGTTCAGTTCTGTGTGTGTGTGTGGAACTGTTTATTATTGTGTGGACTGGACGTTCAGTTCTGTGTGTGTGTGTGGAACTGTTTATTATCGTGTGGACTGGATGGTCAGTTGTGTGTGTGTGTGTGGAACTGTTTATTATCGTGTGGACTGGACGGTCAGTTCTGTGTGTGTGTGTGGAACTGTTTATTATTGTGTGGACTGGACGGTCAGTTGTGTGTGTGTGTGTGGAACTGTTTATTATTGTGTGGACTGGACGGTCAGTTCTGTGTGTGTGTGTGGAACTGTTTATTATCGTGTGGACTGCATGGTCAGTTGTGTGTGTGTGTGTGTGGAACTGTTTATTATTGTGTGGACTGGACGGTCAGTTGTGTGTGTGTGTGTGGAACTGTTTATTATTGTGTGGACTGGACGGTCAGTTCTGTGTGTGTGTGGAACTGTTTATTATCGTGTGGACTGGACGGTCAGTTGTGTGTGTGTGTGTGGAACTGTTTATTATCGTGTGGACTGGACGGTCAGTTGTGTGTGTGTGTGTGGAACTGTTTATTATCGTGTGGACTGGACGGTCAGTTCTGTGTGTGTGTGTGGAACTGTTTATTATTGTGTGGACTGGACGGTCAGTTCTGTGTGTGTGTGTGGAACTGTTTATTATTGTGTGGACTGGACGGTCAGTTGTGTGTGTGTGTGTGGAACTGTTTATTATCGTGTGGACTGGACGGTCAGTTCTGTGTGTGTGTGTGGAACTGTTTATTATCGTGTGGACTGGACGGTCAGTTGTGTGTGTGTGTGTGGAACTGTTTATTATCGTGTGGACTGGACGGTCAGTTCTGTGTGTGTGTGTGGAACTGTTTATTATCGTGTGGACTGGACGGTCAGTTCTGTGTGTGTGTGGAACTGTTTATTATTGTGTGGACTGGACGGTCAGTTGTGTGTGTGTGTGTGGAACTGTTTATTATTGTGTGGACTGGACGGTCAGTTCTGTGTGTGTGTGTGGAACTGTTTATTATCGTGTGGACTGGACGGTCAGTTCTGTGTGTGTGTGGAACTGTTTATTATTGTGTGGACTGGACGGTCAGTTGTGTGTGTGTGTGTGGAACTGTTTATTATTGTGTGGACTGGACGGTCAGTTCTGTGTGTGTGTGTGTGTGGAACTGTTTATTATCATGTGGACTGGACGGTCAGTTCTGTGTGTGTGTGTGTGTGGAACTGTTTATTATCGTGTGGACTGGACGGTCAGTTCTGTGTGTGTGTGGAACTGTTTATTAACGTGTGGACTGGACGGTCAGTTGTGTGTGTGTGTGTGGAACTGTTTATTATCGTGTGGACTGGACGGTCAGTTGTGTGTGTGTGTGTGGAACTGTTTATTATCGTGTGGACTGGACGGTCAGTTCTGTGTGTGTGTGTGGAACTGTTTATTATCGTGTGGACTGGACGGTCAGTTGTGTGTGTGTGTGTGGAACTGTTTATTATCGTGTGGACTGGATGGTCAGTTGTGTGTGTGTGTGTGGAACTGTTTATTATCGTGTGGACTGGACGGTCAGTTGTGTGTGTGTGTGTGGAACTGTTTATTATCGTGTGGACTGGATGGTCAGTTCTGTGTGTGTGTGTGGAACTGTTTATTATCGTGTGGACTGGACGGTCAGTTGTGTGTGTGTGTGTGGAACTGTTTATTATTGTGTGGACTGGACGGTCAGTTCTGTGTGTGTGTGTGGAACTGTTTATTATTGTGTGGACTGGACGGTCAGTTGTGTGTGTGTGTGTGGAACTGTTTATTATTGTGTGGACTGGACGGTCAGTTGTGTGTGTGTGTGTGGAACTGTTTATTATTGTGTGGACTGGACGGTCAGTTGTGTGTGTGTGTGTGGAACTGTTTATTATTGTGTGGACTGGACGGTCAGTTCTGTGTGTGTGTGGAACTGTTTATTATTGTGTGGACTGGACGGTCAGTTGTGTGTGTGTGTGTGGAACTGTTTATTATTGTGTGGACTGGACGGTCAGTTCTGTGTGTGTGTGTGGAACTGTTTATTATTGTGTGGACTGGACGGTCAGTTGTGTGTGTGTGTGTGGAACTGTTTATTATTATGTGGACTGGACGGTCAGTTCTGTGTGTGTGTGTGGAACTGTTTATTATTGTGTGGACTGGACGGTCAGTTGTGTGTGTGTGTGTGGAACTGTTTATTATTGTGTGGACTGGACGGTCAGTTCTGTGTGTGTGTGGAACTGTTTATTATTGTGTGGACTGGACGGTCAGTTGTGTGTGTGTGTGTGGAACTGTTTATTATTGTGTGGACTGGACGGTCAGTTCTGTGTGTGTGTGTGGAACTGTTTATTATTGTGTGGACTGGACGGTCAGTTGTGTGTGTGTGTGTGGAACTGTTTATTATTGTGTGGACTGGACGGTCAGTTGTGTCTGTGTGTGTGGAACTGTTTATTATTGTGTGGACTGGACGGTCAGTTGTGTGTGTGTGTGTGGAACTGTTTATTATTGTGTGGACTGGACGGTCAGTTCTGTGTGTGTGTGTGGAACTGTTTATTATTGTGTGGACTGGACGGTCAGTTCTGTGTGTGTGTGTGGAACTGTTTATTATCGTGTGGACTGGACGGTCAGTTGTGTGTGTGTGTGTGGAACTGTTTATTATTGTGTGGACTGGACGGTCAGTTGTGTGTGTGTGTGTGGAACTGTTTATTATCGTGTGGACTGGACGGTCAGTTCTGTGTGTGTGTGTGGAACTGTTTATTATCGTGTGGACTGGACGGTCAGTTGTGTGTGTGTGTGTGGAACTGTTTATTATCGTGTGGACTGGACGGTCAGTTGTGTGTGTGTGAGTGGAACTGTTTATTATTGTGTGGACTGGACGGTCAGTTCTGTGTGTGTGTGTGGAACTGTTTATTATTGTGTGGACTGGACGGTCAGTTCTGTGTGTGTGTGTGGAACTGTTTATTATCGTGTGGACTGGACGGTCAGTTGTGTGTGTGTGTGTGGAACTGTTTATTATCGTGTGGACTGGACGGTCAGTTCTGTGTGTATGTATGTGGAACTGTTTATTATCGTGTGGACTGGACGGTCAGTTCTGTGTGTGTGTGTGGAACTGTTTATTATTGTGTGGACTGGACGGTCAGTTGTGTGTGTGTGTGTGGAACTGTTTATTATCGTGTGGACTGGACGGTCAGTTCTGTGTGTGTGTGTGGAACTGTTTATTATCGTGTGGACTGGACGGTCAGTTGTGTGTGTGTGAGTGGAACTGTTTATTATTGTGTGGACTGGACGGTCAGTTGTGTGTGTGTGTGTGGAACTGTTTATTATCGTGTGGACTGGACGGTCAGTTGTGTGTGTGTGTGTGGAACTGTTTATTATCGTGTGGACTGGACGGTCAGTTGTGTGTGTGTGTGTGGAACTGTTTATTATCGTGTGGACTGGATGGTCAGTTCTGTGTGTGTGAGTGGAACTGTTTATTATTGTGTGGACTGGACGGTCAGTTGTGTGTGTGTGTGTGGAACTGTTTATTATTGTGTGGACTGGACGGTCAGTTCTGTGTGTGTGTGTGGAACTGTTTATTATTGTGTGGACTGGACGGTCAGTTGTGTGTGTGTGTGTGGAACTGTTTATTATTGTGTGGACTGGACGGTCAGTTCTGTGTGTGTGTGTGGAACTGTTTATTATTGTGTGGACTGGACGGTCAGTTGTGTGTGTGTGTGTGGAACTGTTTATTATTGTGTGGACTGGACGGTCAGTTCTGTGTGTGTGTGGAACTGTTTATTATTGTGTGGACTGGACGGTCAGTTGTGTGTGTGTGTGTGGAACTGTTTATTATTGTGTGGACTGGACGGTCAGTTCTGTGTGTGTGTGTGGAACTGTTTATTATTGTGTGGACTGGACGGTCAGTTGTGTGTGTGTGTGTGGAACTGTTTATTATTGTGTGGACTGGACGGTCAGTTGTGTCTGTGTGTGTGGAACTGTTTATTATTGTGTGGACTGGACGGTCAGTTGTGTGTGTGTGTGTGGAACTGTTTATTATTGTGTGGACTGGACGGTCAGTTCTGTGTGTGTGTGTGGAACTGTTTATTATTGTGTGGACTGGACGGTCAGTTCTGTGTGTGTGTGTGGAACTGTTTATTATCGTGTGGACTGGACGGTCAGTTGTGTGTGTGTGTGTGGAACTGTTTATTATTGTGTGGACTGGACGGTCAGTTGTGTGTGTGTGTGTGGAACTGTTTATTATCGTGTGGACTGGACGGTCAGTTCTGTGTGTGTGTGTGGAACTGTTTATTATCGTGTGGACTGGACGGTCAGTTGTGTGTGTGTGTGTGGAACTGTTTATTATCGTGTGGACTGGACGGTCAGTTGTGTGTGTGTGAGTGGAACTGTTTATTATTGTGTGGACTGGACGGTCAGTTCTGTGTGTGTGTGTGGAACTGTTTATTATTGTGTGGACTGGACGGTCAGTTCTGTGTGTGTGTGTGGAACTGTTTATTATCGTGTGGACTGGACGGTCAGTTGTGTGTGTGTGTGTGGAACTGTTTATTATCGTGTGGACTGGACGGTCAGTTCTGTGTGTATGTATGTGGAACTGTTTATTATCGTGTGGACTGGACGGTCAGTTCTGTGTGTGTGTGTGGAACTGTTTATTATTGTGTGGACTGGACGGTCAGTTGTGTGTGTGTGTGTGGAACTGTTTATTATCGTGTGGACTGGACGGTCAGTTCTGTGTGTGTGTGTGGAACTGTTTATTATCGTGTGGACTGGACGGTCAGTTGTGTGTGTGTGAGTGGAACTGTTTATTATTGTGTGGACTGGACGGTCAGTTGTGTGTGTGTGTGTGGAACTGTTTATTATCGTGTGGACTGGACGGTCAGTTGTGTGTGTGTGTGTGGAACTGTTTATTATCGTGTGGACTGGACGGTCAGTTGTGTGTGTGTGTGTGGAACTGTTTATTATCGTGTGGACTGGATGGTCAGTTCTGTGTGTGTGAGTGGAACTGTTTATTATTGTGTGGACTGGACGGTCAGTTGTGTGTGTGTGTGTGGAACTGTTTATTATCGTGTGGACTGGACGGTCAGTTCTGTGTGTGTGTGGAACTGTTTATTATTGTGTGGACTGGACGGTCAGTTGTGTGTGTGTGTGTGGAACTGTTTATTATCGTGTGGACTGGACGGTCAGTTGTGTGTGTGTGTGTGGAACTGTTTATTATCGTGTGGACTGGACGGTCAGTTGTGTGTGTGTGTGTGGAACTGTTTATTATCGTGTGGACTGGACGGTCAGTTGTGTGTGTGTGTGTGGAACTGTTTATTATTGTGTGGACTGGACGGTCAGTTCTGTGTGTGTGTGTGGAACTGTTTATTATCGTGTGGACTGGACGGTCAGTTGTGTGTGTGTGTGTGGAACTGTTTATTATTGTGTGGACTGGACGGTCAGTTGTGTGTGTGTGTGTGGAACTGTTTATTATCGTGTGGACTGGACGTTCAGTTCTGTGTGTGTGTGTGGAACTGTTTATTATCGTGTGGACTGGACGTTCAGTTCTGTGTGTGTGTGTGGAACTGTTTATTATTGTGTGGACTGGACGGTCAGTTGTGTGTGTGTGTGTGGAACTGTTTATTATCGTGTGGACTGGACGGTCAGTTCTGTGTGTGTGTGTGGAACTGTTTATTATTGTGTGGACTGGACGGTCAGTTGTGTGTGTGTGTGTGGAACTGTTTATTATCGTGTGGACTGGAAGTTCAGTTCTGTGTGTGTGTGTGGAACTGTTTATTATTGTGTGGACTGGACGTTCAGTTCTGTGTGTGTGTGTGGAACTGTTTATTATCGTGTGGACTGGATGGTCAGTTGTGTGTGTGTGTGTGGAACTGTTTATTATCGTGTGGACTGGACGGTCAGTTCTGTGTGTGTGTGTGGAACTGTTTATTATTGTGTGGACTGGACGGTCAGTTGTGTGTGTGTGTGTGGAACTGTTTATTATTGTGTGGACTGGACGGTCAGTTCTGTGTGTGTGTGTGGAACTGTTTATTATCGTGTGGACTGCATGGTCAGTTGTGTGTGTGTGTGTGTGGAACTGTTTATTATTGTGTGGACTGGACGGTCAGTTGTGTGTGTGTGTGTGGAACTGTTTATTATTGTGTGGACTGGACGGTCAGTTCTGTGTGTGTGTGGAACTGTTTATTATCGTGTGGACTGGACGGTCAGTTGTGTGTGTGTGTGTGGAACTGTTTATTATCGTGTGGACTGGACGGTCAGTTGTGTGTGTGTGTGTGGAACTGTTTATTATCGTGTGGACTGGACGGTCAGTTCTGTGTGTGTGTGTGGAACTGTTTATTATTGTGTGGACTGGACGGTCAGTTCTGTGTGTGTGTGTGGAACTGTTTATTATTGTGTGGACTGGACGGTCAGTTGTGTGTGTGTGTGTGGAACTGTTTATTATCGTGTGGACTGGACGGTCAGTTCTGTGTGTGTGTGTGGAACTGTTTATTATCGTGTGGACTGGACGGTCAGTTGTGTGTGTGTGTGTGGAACTGTTTATTATCGTGTGGACTGGACGGTCAGTTCTGTGTGTGTGTGTGGAACTGTTTATTATCGTGTGGACTGGACGGTCAGTTGTGTGTGTGTGTGTGGAACTGTTTATTATTGTGTGGACTGGACGGTCAGTTGTGTGTGTGTGTGTGGAACTGTTTATTATCGTGTGGACTGGACGGTCAGTTGTGTGTGTGTGTGTGGAACTGTTTATTATTGTGTGGACTGGACGGTCAGTTCTGTGTGTGTGTGTGGAACTGTTTATTATTGTGTGGACTGGACGGTCAGTTGTGTGTGTGTGTGTGGAACTGTTTATTATCGTGTGGACTGGACGGTCAGTTCTGTGTGTGTGTGTGGAACTGTTTATTATTGTGTGGACTGGACGGTCAGTTGTGTGTGTGTGTGTGGAACTGTTTATTATTGTGTGGACTGGACGGTCAGTTGTGTGTGTGTGTGTGGAACTGTTTATTATCGTGTGGACTGGACGGTCAGTTCTGTGTGTGTGTGTGGAACTGTTTATTATCGTGTGGACTGCATGGTCAGTTGTGTGTGTGTGTGTGTGGAACTGTTTATTATTGTGTGGACTGGACGGTCAGTTGTGTGTGTGTGTGTGGAACTGTTTATTATTGTGTGGACTGGACGGTCAGTTCTGTGTGTGTGTGTGGAACTGTTTATTATCGTGTGGACTGGACGGTCAGTTCTGTGTGTGTGTGTGGAACTGTTTATTATTGTGTGGACTGGACGGTCAGTTGTGTGTGTGTGTGGAACTGTTTATTATCGTGTGGACTGGACGGTCAGTTCTGTGTGTGTGTGGAACTGTTTATTATCGTGTGGACTGGACGGTCAGTTGTGTGTGTGTGTGTGGAACTGTTTATTATTGTGTGGACTGGACGGTCAGTTGTGTGTGTGTGTGGAACTGTTTATTATCGTGTGGACTGGACGGTCAGTTCTGTGTGTGTGTGTGGAACTGTTTATTATTGTGTGGACTGGACGGTCAGTTGTGTGTGTGTGTGGAACTGTTTATTATCGTGTGGACTGGACGGTCAGTTCTGTGTGTGTGTGGAACTGTTTATTATCGTGTGGACTGGACGGTCAGTTGTGTGTGTGTGTGTGGAACTGTTTATTATTGTGTGGACTGGACGGTCAGTTGTGTGTGTGTGTGTGGAACTGTTTATTATCGTGTGGACTGGACGGTCAGTTCTGTGTGTGTGTGTGGAACTGTTTATTATCGTGTGGACTGGACGGTCAGTTGTGTGTGTGTGTGTGGAACTGTTTATTATTGTGTGGACTGGACGGTCAGTTCTGTGTGTGTGTGGAACTGTTTATTATTGTGTGGACTGCATGGTCACTTGTGTGTGTGTGTGTGGAACTGTTTATTATTGTGTGGACTGGACGGTCACTTGTGTGTGTGTGTGGAACTGTTTATTATTGTGTGGACTGGACGGTCAGTTCTGTGTGTGTGTGGAACTGTTTATTATTGTGTGGACTGGACGGTCAGTTCTGTGTGTGTGTGTGGAACTGTTTATTATCGTGTGGACTGGACGGTCAGTTGTGTGTGTGTGTGTGGAACTGTTTATTATCGTGTGGACTGGACGGTCAGTTGTGTGTGTGTGTGTGGAACTGTTTATTATCGTGTGGACTGGACGGTCAGTTGTGTGTGTGTGTGTGGAACTGTTTATTATTGTGTGGACTGCATGGTCACTTGTGTGTGTGTGTGTGGAACTGTTTATTATCGTGTGGACTGGACGGTCAGTTCTGTGTATGTATGTGGAACTCTTTATGATCGTGTGGACTGGACGGTCAGTTCTGTGTGTGTGTGTGGAACTGTTTATTATCGTGTGGACTGGACGGTCAGTTCTGTGTGTGTGTGTGGAACTGTTTATTATCGTGTGGACTGGACGGTCAGTTCTGTGTGTGTGTGTGGAACTGTTATTATCGTATGGACTGGACGGTCAGTTCTGTGTATGTGTGTGGAACTGTTTATGATCGTGTGGACTGGACGGTCAGTTCTGTGTATGTATGTGGAACTCTTTATGATCGTGTGGACTGGACGGTCAGTTCTGTGTGTGTGTGTGGAACTGTTTATTATCATGTGGACTGGACGGTCAGTTCTGTGTATGTATGTGGAACTGTTTATTATCGTGTGGACTGGACGGTCAGTTCTGTGTATGTATGTCGAACTGTTTATTATCATGTGGACTGGACGGTCAGTTCTGTGTATGTATGTGGAACTCTTTATTATCGTGTGGACTGGACGGTCAGTTCTGTGTATGTATGTCGAACTGTTTATTATCATGTGGACTGGACGGTCATTTCTGTGTATGTATGTGGAACTCTTTATGATCATGTGGACTGGACGTTTAGTTCTGTGTATGTATGTGGAACTGTTTATTATCGTGTGGACTGGACGGTCAGTTCTGTGTATGTATGTGGAACTCTTTATGATCGTGTGGACTGGACGTTCTGTTCTGTGTGTGTGTGTGGAACTGTTTATGATAATGTGGACTGGACGGTCAGTTCTGTGTATGTATGTGGAACTGTTTATTATCGTGTGGACTGGACGGTCAGTTCTGTGTGTGTGTGTGGAATTCTTTATGATCGTGTGGAGTGGACGGTCAGTTCTGTATGAGTGTGTGTGGAACTGTTTATGATCGTGTGGACTGGACGGTCATTTCCGTATGTGTGTGGAACTGTTTATGATCGTGTGGACTGGACAGTCAGTTCTGTGTTTGTGGAACTGATTTTTGCCTCTGTTTTCAAATCCCTCCATTGGCTTCCTCCATCCAATGTCTGTTACCTCCTCAGAAAGAAAGAAATTCAGACTTGCATTTATATCGGACCTTTCACAACTATCAGATGTCCCAGAGCACTTTAGAGCCAATGAACTAGCTTTGAAGTGTAGTCACTGTTATCATGTCGGAAACATGGCAGCTAATTTGCACACAGCAAGATCCCACACAAAGCAATGTGATAATTGGGCGGCACAGTGGCGCAGTGGTTAGCACCGCGACCCGGGTTCAATTCTGGGTACTGCCTGTGTGGAGTTTGCAAGTTCTCCCTGTGGCTGCGTGGGTTTTCTCCGGGTGCTCCGGTTTCCTCCCACAAGCCAAAAGACTTACAGGTTGGTAGGTAAATTGGCCATTATAAATTGTCCCTAGTCCAGGTAGGTGGTAGGGAAATATAGGGACAGGTGGGGATGTGGTAGGAATATGGGATTAGTGTAGGATTAGTATAAATGGGTGGTTGATGGTCGGCACAGACTTGGTGGGCCGAAGGGCCTGTTTCAGTGCTGTATCTCTAAACTGAACTAATCTAAATATCCAGATCAGCTGTTTTTTAATGATGTTAATTGAGAGATTAATGTTAGCCAGTGAGAGCTCCACTCCTCTTCAAGGCAGTGCTCAAATCTTTTTCACCCACCTTATAGAGAGCAGACAGGGACTTGGTTTCATGTCTCATTTGAAAGATGCACCTCCAACAATACCTGTCTAGATTTTTGTGCTCAGGTCCTGGAGCGGGACTTGAACCCACAACTCCGAGGTATGAGTGCGATGAACTGAACCATGGCTGACAATCAACTCAGCCTCTATAACCCTCTAAGACCTCTGACCTCTTCCAGTTTTGGCCTCCAGCACGTGCGATTTTAATCACGCCACCATTGGCTGTGCCTTTAGCTGCCTGGACCCGAAGTTCTGGTATTGCTTTACATTGGAGACAGTGCGGTCGTGGTAATTTCACTGAACCAGTAATGCAGAGGCCCAGGCTAATGCCTCAGGGACACTGGTTCAAATCCCATCACAGCAGCTGGTGGAAATTAAATTCAATTAATTGAAAGCTAGTCTCAGTAATGGTGCCCTGAAACTATCATCGATTGTTGTAAAAATCCATCTGTTACAGGCGCTATATAAATGCAAGCTGCGTATTATTGTTGTGTAAAAAGTCAGAAAGTGACCAGGTGTTCAGTGAGATCAGCATCATTCCCTTCATGGTTCAATAACCTCTAGTGTGAACTCGTCTCCCAGTGAGGAGGCAGCACCTTCAGAGTTGAGACAATTTGTGGAATTTGTTTTATAGTATTTTCAGGAGCATCACCCTGTATTAAAGGAGAGGATAGAGAGACGATCAACATTGAGAATAGATCCTGACCGTCACCCAAGGGAAAACTCCCCAGTGAAATCATCTCCAGTGAAATCATCTCCAGCGACCCAATCACTCAAGAGGACTTTGATACTCAATCAGAAATTGACCAGTATCCAGCATCCAATCAAAACCAGCGCTTCCATAGGTTTGGCTGTGGGATATCGGTCAGTCAAGGGGATGGAGGGAGTGTAACGGGTGAGATTGGAAAGAAGTCTCTCAGGTTCCACAAGCAGTGGTTTTCACACAGTCATTGGTGTTCCTGAAACACTGGAACATCCACTCAGGTGAAAGGTCATTCATCGTGCGGGCTGTCAGGACTGCTCCGAGTGTGAGGAGGGCTTTGAGTGTGAGGTGAGCTTTGAGTGTGAGGAGGACTTCAATCATTCATTGAGCCTCATGAACCACTGACTCATTCTTACAGGCTGTCCAAGAGTGAGGAGGCCTTCATGTGGACCTTAGACCTTCTGATACACAGGTACATCTACAAAGTGGAAAGAATTCATGTGCAAGGTGGGTGACAAAGCTTTGCTCATTCTTCCTCCTGTAACCAGGGCAGGTACATGGGTGAGAAACCATTCAAGTGTGAGGTATGTGACAGGTCCTTCAAACAGTCATGGGTCCTCCTACAACACCAGTGTACTCACACAGGGGAGAGGCATTTCAAGTGTGAGGTATGTGACAAAGCTTTTACACAATTGTCGACCCTGATGAACCATCGACTTATTCACACAGGGGAGAGACCCTTCACGTGTGAAATGTGTGACCGGGCGTTCACGCGGTTATCGGGTTTCCTAAGACACCAGCACACCCACAGGAATAAGAAACTATTCCAGCCTGTGGTTTGCGACAAAACTTTCACGCAGTTGTCTGATCTCCTGCAAGACCGGAGCACTCATGCAGATGGTAAACCCTTCAGGTGTGAGGTGTGTGATAAATCCTTCACAAAGTCATCAAACCTCCTGGAACACCAGAGGATCCACACGGGAGAGAAACCCTTCAGGTGTGAGATATGTGATAAATCCTTCACAAAGTCATCAAATCTCCTGGAACACTGGAGGATCCACACGGGAGAGAAAACCTTCAGGTGTGAAGTTTGTGATTGAGCTTTCACTTATTCATCAACTCTCCTGGTCCATCAGAGGACCCACACAGGGGAGAAACCCTTCAGGTGTGAGGTTTGTGATCGAGCTTTCTCACAGTCATCAGACCTCGTGCATCACAGACGGATCCACACAGGAGAGAAACCCTTCAAGTGTGATGTTTGTTCCAAGGCCTTCACACTGTCCTCAAGCCTCCTCCGTCACCAGCGCAGCCACACACATGAAGAACTGTTTCAGGTGTGAGCTTGTCGACAAAGCTTTCCCACAGTTAGCAGAGCTCCTGGATCATCAGCAAACATACATGGGCTAGTGTGTTCAGTGTGACATCTCCCAGAACTGTTCTACCAGCTTCTCTTCCTCATACCCTCTGTAACACCTCCCAGAACAGAAAAGTGCAATCTTTCTGACAAGACAGCTGACCTGTCCGACCATCTTCCTAACACAACGTCATCCCACAGGGAAAGGAATGGTCAAGAATGAAGAGCTTCCTGAAGCACCAGCACATTCCCACAGGGTTAGTGCCCTGTCAATGTCTTCAGGTATTTCTGAGCCTCAGCTAAAACTAATGGGCTCCTTTCATGAGGAGAACTCTCTTCACTAAGAGGGTTGTGAAACTTTGGAATGCTCTCCCCCAGAGAGTTGTGGCTACTCCATTGTTTAGCACATTCAAAACTGAGACGGATAGATTTTTGATCTCTAAGGGAATCAATGGACACAGGGAGTGGGCGGGAAAGTGGAGTTGAGGCAGAAGATCAGCCTCAATGGCTGCACAGTCTCAAGGGGCCGAATGGTCTACTCCTGCTCCTATTTCTTATGTTCTTGATTCTAACACTCTCAGTATCTGCAGAATGCCTGGTATTATAGATCCTGTGTACGACCTGGAGGGAGAGAAGGGGCAGGAGTTCATCTAAGGTAAGGGAAGCGAGATACCAACAAAAACTAACAGAGAGCAATTTTCACAGAGAGAGAAAGAGACTAAAAAACAAGGAACAGTTTCACTGACGATAAAATAGAGTGACAAATAGAGTTGGAAGGAGCAGCCTCGATAAGCTCAGCAACCTGTGCTTGCCTTTTTTTTACCATTTTCCTAATTATCTCCTCTCCTCAACTGTTAACAGGCTGAGGCAGGGCAGGATCCTGGAGCAGGGTCGAGGGACTGGGGTAGAACAGACTGAGGCTGAGTAGGGTCCTGTATATAGAGATAGGCTATAGCCTGCAGAGCAGGGTAGGAATGACTGCACAGTGGTTCTAACTCAGTGTGTCAAGGAGCACTGCAGGATGCACCTTCAAACTGCAGACCACCCCGCCTCCCCCCCCCTCCCTGCATGGATTGGGGGTGATGATAGTTCCTGATCTCAGCCCATTATAGAGAGGAGGCAGTGAGCAGAGACGCAAGTTGCAGAGAGGGAGCAAAGTTCTTATGTAGTTATTTGTCAGCCAAAGATAGATCTGGGAAAATAATCAACTCAAGATTAATACCTATGATACAACAGGTGTACTTTGATCAAGAAGAAGGGTGTTCTTCAAAACTCCTAACTTCAACACAAATGAACATCTGACGTGGGAAACAGCTGCAGTCTCCTGAGATTACTCAATTTAGACTTTAACATAACAGTGAGGGTGAACTCCAGTCAGCTCCATTAATCTTGTTATAATCATCCACAATTCAGTTAAAGGACTTCAAGAATGTTGAAACATTTGCTATTTCAGTTTCAAAAATACTTCTCAATATTGGTACAAGATAAATACAGCATTGTTCATCTGATGATTGACCATGCTTCTGTATAACTGTACATTCCTGCAATAAATCTCCTTTATTATCCTGAGCCTACGCTATATGCTTAATTAGCCTGGTGTTTTTCAACCTATGGAAATGATTAGTAGTGTCTGATTGGTATCCCTGTGTGTTTGATTAAAACAGTTTGATGAAGATTTTAGATTTATCCAGATTTAGAGATACAGCACTGAAACAGGCCCTTCGGCCCACCGAGTCTGTGCCGACCATTAACCACCCATTTATACTAATCCGACACTAATCCCATATTCCTACCACATCCTCACCTGTCCCTATATTTCCCTATCACCTACCTATACTAGGGGCAATTTATAATGGCCAATTTACCTACCAACCTGCAAGTCTTTTGGCTTGTGGGAGGAAACCAGAGCACCCGGAGAAAACCCACGCAGACACAGGGAGAACTTGCAAACTCCACACAGGCAGTACCCAGAATCGAACCCGGGTCCCTGGAGCAGTGAGGCTGCGGTGCTAACCACTGCACCACTGTGCCGCCCAAATATGAAGTATATTTGTTCCCAGTGACTGCTGTTACTCCAGGTGAGAAAGGTATCTGGGGTTCCCTCTCAGCCTTCACCTGGTCTTACCATAACAGGGTTTAATTTTAAACACACTGTGTTTTTAGCTCCCCCTTGATGAATCTTTGCTCATCGCTTTCCAATTGGAAGGCAAATAAACCAGCACAAATAGGCTTTCTTAGGTTTAAAGAAGAAAAGTTGACATTTATTAAACTCTGATTCGGTTAACGCCTACGGATACACAAGGTGCCCACGCTAGCATGCATACACGATACACACATACAAATAGAGACAGAAAAGAGCAGAAGAAAAATAAAGTGGAAAAGTTTGAGGCAATATCTGAAGAGTTTTTGTTAGGGTTCTTCGAGACCATTGTAGAGTTCTTGATTGTAGGTAGATCTTGCTTTCCGTTGGGGACCAGTATGCTTCTTAAACCTTGTTCACTGTAGGAGACTTTTCTCTTTTGGGGTTCATGTGTCTTCAGTGAATTTAGAGGCTTGTGAGAAAGAGATGGAAGCAGGCAGACAGGAGAGGCTGTGCCGAGCCAGCCAGGAGAGATCTTCTCAGTCCAGGAGCATTTTGCTTTCTGCCCAAACTATTCACACAAATTCAAAAACACAGGTTGCCCAGCAGGTTAGTCATGTGACTAGCTGGTTTGACCATGTCTGTTTGTGTATTCGGCCATCTTAACAGTCAACCTGGAATGCGAACTCCCCCACCTTCAACCCTTCAACGTCTGGTGATCAAAAGTCCATTGTGGGTTGAATGTGTTCGGGAATGGCTGCTTTATCCTTCCAAACACTGTCAGTTAATATGCAAATGTATTTCCAGCCAATATCTGGAAATTTTTAAAGCAAGTCCTTTCTTTACTTCAACAACAGTTTGAAATTTAATGTCCATGTGGCAAAATTAATATACCCCATGCTTGCCAGCTGGGGGCCTGCATGACACTGTGCTTGTCCACCGGTGAGATCTGTTTTCCTGAGGAAGCTCAGGTAAGGGCAATGGTTGCAGGGTATGAGTCCCGATCCACCTTGAGTCACAGGTCATCAGCTTATCTGAATGATCAGATTATTAGTGATGAATGATTTTTTTCGGCACTGCCGAGACTGATCAATTGTCACAATTTTCTAATCACTTTGATTTCACACCAGTGTTACGAACAGGTAGTTAATCATTTTTTTAAAACAAATGTCTCTGTTTTTCCAACCACCTGTCTGTAAACAGATTAGTGATTGAACTTTTCCCTCCCTTAAACCCTGATAATAAATGACCGCAACGAAAACAAGGTCATTAAAGTTAAATCAAAGAATTAGGGTTTATTAACACACACTTAAACTCGGGAAGGGGATTAACTTCTCAACGCACGTTTACAAACATACAAGGAACGGTTAAAGGCATAAATAAAAAGGCAAGGACATTTACTAAATAGAAGTATAAACTGACATGAATTTCAGTTGAACCCTAGAGTCCATCTTTAATTATCAAAAAGTCCAAACAAACTGGAGATCACCAACTGGAAATGCCGAATGGGGGAGGAACTGTTGGAAAAAATTCTTCTCTTTCAAATTTCTTCTTCTTTGCACTCTTGAAGGTAAATGGAGGTAGCTTAATTTGTTGAAGTCACCTTTTTCTTAGACAGAGAGCAAAGCTGGCTGAAAACAGGTTTTGTTCTTGCTACTGGCAGACTGTGTCTTTGTAATTTTCTTTCTTCTTGTGGGAAAGGTCTCAGAGAAGAGTGTAGAGAAAGGCGTGCAGCTTCAGGCAGCTGTGCTAATCTGCCCGAGGCAAGGACGAGAATTTTAAAATGGAGACAATGTTTAACTGGGAGCCAATGTAGATCAGCGAGCCCAGGAGTCTTGGGTGAACAGCACTTGGTGCAAGCTAGGACACTGGCAACAGAGTTTGAATATTTCTGAAAGTGTTAGACTTGGTGAAAGATGAGATTGTAGATTTTACACCTGCTGGAATGTTCCTGTCAAATTGCAGATTTTCAAGTTGCAGATTCCTGGAATGTATTCCCTCCCAGGGAGAGTATATAGAGAGCTGAAAATCCCACCCTAGCCGACAACAATGTTTGTCCTTTCATTGAAAGGGTATAAATAAATAATTGGCCTTTAGGCTTGACCACGATTCCTTCCCTTTCCACTGTAATTCAACCCAGGATTCCCTTCCCTTTCCATTACAATTGAATCCTGGATTCCTCCCATTTCCCTGATGATTTAACCCTGGATTCCTTTCCATTTCCCCTGCAATTTAACACTGGATCCATCTTCTTTCCCCGAGAATTAACCTGAGATTGTAATGCCGTGTTGGAGGCCTGGATTTGTACAGCTCCTCTGAGGGAATGCTGTCCTACAGAGGGGCAGCACTGAGGGAGTGTTACCTTGTTGGAGGGGCAGTATATAGGAAGAGGAGTTGGCCATTTAGCCCCTCGAGCATGTTCCATCATTCAGTGGGATTATGGCGGATCTGTGATCTAACTCCATCTATCTGACCTTGCCCCATTTCCTTTAATACCTTTGGTATAGAATTAACAATTGACCAAGCATCAATTGTCATTGATGGAAGAGAGTTCCATACTTCTCACACCCTTTGTGTGCAGAAGAGTTTCCTGATTTTACGGTTCTTCGAGTTCACTGTAGAGGCCTTGATTGCAGGTAGATCTTGCTTTTCGTTGGGGCCCAGTATTCTTCTTAAACCTTGTTCGATGTAGGAGACTTTTCTCTCTTGGGGTTCGTGTGTCTTCAGTGGATTTGGAGTTCCATGAGAGAGAGAGAGAGAGCCAGACAGGAGAGATTGTGGCGAGCCAGCCAGGAGAGGTCTTTTCAGTCCAGGAGAATTCTGCAGTCTCTGAGTTCAAACTGTTCATACCATTCAGAAAAACCCAGATTGCCAAGCAGGTTAGTCATGTGACTAGTCAGTCTGACCACGTCTTGGCTCTGTGGATTGTATCATCTTAGCAGGGCCTGGAATGCGCTTCCCTGCCTTCAACGTCTGGTGCTCAAAGTCCATTGTGGGTTAAATGGATAAGGGAAGTAACCTCTCTTGTCCCTATTGGTATGTAAATGTCTTCCAGCCAAGTGTCTGGCAGCCCTTGTAACACGCCTTCTCTTCTTCCCAGCAACAATTTGAAATTTAATGTCCATATGGTGAAATTAATATGCCTCATTCTTGGCAGCTGGAGGTTCAGCATGACAGGGTTGAATATCCTCTCAGGGAGATTTGCTGGTGCTGTTGGGGAGGGTTTAAACTAAATTGTCAGGGGGATGGGAACCTGAGATAGAACTTAGATTGGAGGGAAGCAAAACAGGTAACTTGTTTGGGGTGTGGGAACCAGGAGCAAGTATCAGAGAGGAATACCAAGGTGCACAGTATACTGGGGGAGATAGATAGCACAACACTAGGGAATAATATGTTATTAGATGGGGTCAGAGTAAGGGAGAAAGTTTTAAAGTCTGAATTAAGGTTAATGTGCATGTATGTGAATGCACGGAGTGTGGTTAATAAGACTGATGAGTTACAGGTGCAGATTGTCATGTGGAAATATGATGTTGTGGCTATAACAGAGACCTGGCTCAAAGAAGGTCAAGACTAGGTGTTAAATATTCCTCGATACAAGGTGTTCAGGAAAGATAGGAATGGGAAAAATGGGGGAGGGGTTATGGTATTGATTAAGGAGAGCATTGCAGTGCTGGAGAAAAAGAGTGTCCCAGAGGGGTCGAGGACTGAATCAATTTGGCTAGAGCTAAGGAAAAAAAGGTGCAGTTAAATTGCTCGGTGTTGTCTATAGGCCACCAGCTAGTGGGAAGAACATGGAGGAACAAATTTGCAAGGAAATTACAGAGAGGTGCAAAAAATTATAGTGTAGTTATAATGGGGGACTTTAATTATCCAAACATAGACTGAGTTAAGAGTAATGTAAATGGCAGTGAGGGGCAAGAGTTCCTAGAGTGTGTTCAGGAAAATTTTCTACAGCAGTTTGTTGCTAGTCTAATGAGGAAGGAGGCACTGCTAGACCTGGTACTTGGGAATGTGGTGGGCCAAGTGGATCAAGTATCAGTAGGAGAGCAGTTAGGGGTTAGTGATCATTGTATCATAATGTTTAGGCTGACTATGGAAAAGGACAAAGAGCAATCCAGGGTAAGGATAACTAACTGGGGGAAGGCCAACTTCAATGGGGGAAGAAAGGAGCTGGGGCAAATAAATTGGAGTCAAAAGCTGGCAGGAAAACTGGTAGATGAACAACCTTCAAAGAAGACATAGAAATGTCACTGACCTGAAACATTAACTCTGCTTCTCTCTCCACAGATGCTGCCAGTATTTCCAGCATTTCTTGTTTTTATTTTATATTATATTGGATAGGCTGTCTGAACTTAAAGTGGATAAAGCACCAGGGCCGGATGAGATGCATCCAAGGATACCGAGAGAAGTGAGGGTGGAAATCGTAGAGGCTCTGGCTGTAATTTTTCAGTCTTCCTTAGACTCGGGGGTGGTACCAGAGGACTGGAGAATTGCAAATGTTACACGCTTGTTCAAAAAAGAGTGTAAAGGTAAGCCCAGCAACTACAGGCCAGTCAGTTTAACTTCGGTGGTGGAAAAACTTCTAGACAAAATAATTTCGGACAAAATCAATAGTCAGATGGACAATTGCGAGTTAGTTAAGGAAAGCCAGCAGGGATTTCGTAAGGGATAATCATGTTTAACTAACTTGCTGGAGTTTTTTCAAGAGGTAACAGAGAGGGTTGATGAGGGCAATGCTGTCGATGTGGTGTACATGGACTTTCAAAAGGCATTTGATACAATGCCACACAACAGACTTGCGAGCAAACTTGTAGCTTATGGAACAAAGGGGACGGTAACAACATGGATATGAAATTGGCTGAGTGACAGGAAACAAAGAACAGTGATTAATGGATGTTTTTCGAGCTGGAGGAAGGTTTGTAATGGAGTTCCCCAGGGATCAGTGTTGGGACCCCTGATTTTCCTGATACATATTAATGAACTAGACCTTAGTGTACAGGACACAATTTCAAAGTTTGAAGATGATACAAAACTTGTAAGTATTTTGAACTGTAAAGAGGATAGTGTAGAACTTCAAAAGGACATATCAAATTGGTGGAATGGGCAGACAGGTGGCAGATGAATTTGAATGCAGAGAAATGTGAAGTTATTCATTTTGCAAGGAAGAACATAGAGAGATAATATAAAATAAAGGGTACAATTCTAAAGGGGGTGCTTGGAGCAGAGGGACCTTGGTGTATATGTGCATAAGTCATACAAGGTGGCGGGAGAGGTTGAGAGAGCAGTTAATAAAGCATACAGTATCCTGTAAAGGCCTACTTGGATATAAAATGAAAAGACAACCCAGGCCCGACCCAACCACAGCCAAACTGAACCCTACTGGAGCCCGAGTCCTTGAATTCTTTTTCATGCCTGACCCGACCCGAAAATATCAAACATGTTATTGAAACAGAAAAAATACACGTCAAAACGTAGATTAAAAAGAAAACAATACAAAACAAAACAGTAGAGCCCGGCCCAACCTGACCAGAGTCCGAATGCTGGACACAGAATATAGACCCCACCCCACCCGAACCCGACACATAGAGTCGGGTTTGGTCAGGTTTGGGTCGGGTAGCCAGGCTTTAGTATCCTGGGCTTTATTAATAGGGGCGTAAGTACAAGTGCAAGGAGGTTATGTTGAACTTGTATAAGACACTATTTCAGCCTCAGCTGGAATATTGCACCCAATTCTGGGCACTGCACTTGAGGAAAGACGTGAAGGCATTGGAGAGATTACAGAAAAGATTCACGAGAATGGTTCTGGAGTGAGGAATTTCAGTTCTGACAATAGATTGGAGAAGTTTACATTGGCACAGTGGTTAACACTGCAGCCTTACAGCTCCAGCGACCCGGGTTCAATTCTGGGTACTGCCTGTGTGGAGTTTGTAAGTTCTCCCTGTGACCGCATGGGTTTCCTCCGGGTGCCCCGGTTTCCTCCCACAGCCAAAGACTTGCAGGTTGACAGGTAAAGTGGCCATTATAAATTGCCCCTAGTATAGGTAGGTGGGAGGGGAATGTGGGGATGTGCTGGGAATATAGGATGAGTATAAATCGGTGGTTGACGGTCAGCACAGACGCAGTGGGCAGAAGGGCCTGTTTCAGTGCTGTATCTCTAAATAAATAAAATAAAGGTTTGGACTGTCTACTTTGGTGAAGGGAATTCTGAGAGGTAATTTAATAGAGGTATTCAAAATCATGAGGTCTCTGAACAGAGTGGATAGAGAGAAACTGTTCCCGTTATAAAAGGATCGAGAATGAGAGGGCACAGATTTAAAGTATTTGGTAAGATAAGAAAAAATGACATGAGGAAAAACATTTTCACACAGCGAGTGGTTAAGGTCTGGAATGCACTGACTGAGAATGTGGTGGAGGCAGCTTCAACTGCATTCAGTAGGGAATTAGACAGTTATATGAAAAGGAAGAATGTGCAGGATGATGGGGAGAAGGCAGGGGAATGTAACTGAGCCAGCTTGTGCTTTTAGAGAGCCAGCGCAAACAAGATGGGCCAAATGGCCTCATTCAGCACTGTAACGATTCTGCAATATGGAGGGTGAACCGCACTGTCAGAGAGGCAGTACAAAAGGAGCGTTGCGCTGTCTGAGGCTTGGTACTGTGGGAGATCCACGCTGCCGGGGGGTCGGTACTGAGGGAGTGCCGCATTGTCAGAGGGTTGGTACTGAGGGAGTGCCGCACTGTCGGAGGGCCGGGACAGAGGGAGTGCCACACTGTCGAAGGGTTGGTACTGAGGGAGCGCCGCAATGTCAGAGGGTCGGTACTGAGGGAGTGCCGCACTGTCGGAGGGCCTGTACTGAGGGAGTGCCGCAATGTCGGAGGGTCGGGACTGAGGGAGTGCCACACTGTCGGAGGGCCTGTACTGAGGGAGTGCCGCACTGTTGGAGAGCCGGGACAGAGGGAGTGCCGCAATGTCGGAGGGTCGGGACTGAGGGAGTGCCACACTGTCGGAGGGCCTGTACTGAGGGAGTGCCACACTGTCGGAGCGTTGGTACGAAGGGAGCACTGCACTGTTGGTGGGTCGGTACTGAGGCAGTGCTGCACTGTCAGAGGGACTGTGAAATGTTTTGGAACATCCTGTATACATGAAAGCTCCAGCTCCTTCTCTTCTTTGCTTCTCATCACTGACACTGACTGGATTGAATATTCTCAAAAAAAAGCAAAGAAACAAGGGGAGGTCCCGCCTTCTCGTTTGTGAATGGCTGAGAGAATTGATTGACATGCGAGCAGCCATTGGGCTTAAACTTATCCCAGGTTCTCAATGGCTGCCAAAGATGTCAATTGGAGAATCGAGCCAATCGGCTCATTCCCTCCTCTTCCTCTTCCGCAGCACGATCACTTCCTGCCAGGGGCTGAAAATGAAGTGAGGAGACCGTGAGTGACGGAGCAGAGTTTGTACAGATTCTATCCCATAATATCCACACTAATGTTCCGGACTGAATATCCAGTGAGTAAAGGAGCAGAGTTTGTACAGATTGTATCCCATAATATCCACACTAATGTTCAGGACTGAATATCCAGTGAGTAAAGGAGCAGAGTTTGTCCAGATTGTATCCCATAATATCCTCACTAATGTTCAGGACTGAATATCCAGTGAGTAAAGGAGCAGAGTTTGTACAGATTGTATCCCATAATATCCACACTAATGTTCAGGACTGAATATCCAGTGAGTAAAGGAGCAGAGTTTGTACAGATTGTATCCCATAATATCCACACTAATGTTCAGGACTGAATATCCAGTGAGTAAAGGAGCAGAGTTTGTACAGATTGTATCCCATAATATCCACACTAATGTTCAGGACTGAATATCCAGTGAGTGATGGAGCAGAGTTTGTACAGATTGTATCCCATAATATCCACATTAATGTTCAGGACTGAATATCCAGTGAGTGATGGAGCAGAGTTTGTACAGATTGTATCCCATAATATCCACATTAATGTTCAGGACTGAATATCCAGTGAGTGATGGAGCAGAGTTTGTACAGATTGTATCCCATAATATCCACACTAATGTTCAGGACTGAATATCCAGTGAGTGACGGAGCAGAGTTTGTACAGATTGTATCCCATAATATCCACACTAATGTTCCGGACTGAATATCCAGTGAGTGAAGGAGCAGAGTTTGTACAGATTGTATCCCATAATATCCACACTAATGTTCAGGACTGAATATCCAGTGAGTGACGGAGCAGAGTTTGTACAGATTGTATCCCATAATATCCACACTAATGTTCAGGACTGAATATCCAGTGAGTGACGGAGCAGAGTTTGTACAGATTGTATCCCATAATATCCACACTAATGTTCCGGACTGAATATCCAGTGAGTGAAGGAGCAGAGTTTGTACAGATTGTATCCCATAATATCCACACTAATGTTCAGGACTGAATATCCAGTGAGTGAAGGAGCAGAGTTTGTACAGATTGTATCCCATAATATCCACACTAATGTTCCGGACTGAATATCCAGTGAGTGAAGGAGCAGAGTTTGTACAGATTCTATCCCATAATATCCTCACTAATGTTCAGGACTGAATATCCAGTGAGTGAAGGAGCAGAGTTTGTACAGATTGTATCCCATAATATCCACACTAATGTTCCGGACTGAATATCCAGTGAGTGAAGGAGCAGAGTTTGTACAGATTGTATCCCATAATATCCACACTAATGTTCCGGACTGAATATCCAGTGAGTGAAGGAGCAGAGTTTGTACAGATTCTATCCCATAATATCCTCACTAATGTTCAGGACTGAATATCCAGTGAGTGAAGGAGCAGAGTTTGTACAGATTCTATCCCATAATATCCACACTAATGTTCAGGACTGAATATCCAGTGAGTGAAGGAGCAGAGTTTGTACAGATTCTATCCCATAATATCCACACTAATGTTCAGGACTGAATATCCAGTGAGTGATGGAGCAGAGTTTGTCCAGATTCTATCCCATAATATCCTCACTAATGTTCAGGACTGAATATCCAGTGAGTGAAGGAGCAGAGTTTGTACAGATTCTATCCCATAATATCCACACTAATGTTCAGGACTGAATATCCAGTGAGTGAAGGAGCAGAGTTTGTACAGATTCTATCCCATAATATCCACACTAATGTTCAGGACTGAATATCCAGTGAGTGAAGGAGCAGAGTTTGTACAGATTCTATCCCATAATATCCACACTAATGTTCAGGACTGAATATCCAGTGAGTGAAGGAGCAGAGTTTGTACAGATTCTATCCCATAATATCCACACTAATGTTCAGGACTGAATATCCAGTGAGTGAAGGAGCAGAGTTTGTATAGATTGTATCCCATAATATCCTCACTAATGTTCAGGACTGAATATCCAGTGAGTGAAGGAGCAGAGTTTGTACAGATTGTATCCCATAATATCCACACTAATGTTCAGGACTGAATATCCAGTGAGTGAAGGAGCAGAGTTTGTACAGATTGTATCCCATAATATCCACACTAATGTTCAGGACTGAATATCCAGTGAGTGAAGGAGCAGAGTTTGTACAGATTGTATCCCATAATATCTACACTAATGTTCAGGACTGAATATCCAGTGAGTGAAGGAGCAGAGTTTGTACAGATTGTATCCCATAATATCCACACTAATGTTCAGGACTGAATATCCAGTGAGTGACGGAGCAGAGTTTGTACAGATTGTATCCCATAATATCCACACTAATGTTCAGGACTGAATATCCAGTGAGTGAAGGAGCAGAGTTTGTCCAGATTGTATCCCATAATATCCACACTAATGTTCAGGACTGAATATCCAGTGAGTGAAGGAGCAGAGTTTGTACAGATTGTATCCCATAATATCCACACTAATGTTCAGGACTGAATATCCAGTGAGTGAAGGAGCAGAGTTTGTCCAGATTGTATCCCATAATATCCACACTAATGTTCAGGACTGAATATCCAGTGAGTGAAGGAGCAGAGTTTGTACAGATTGTATCCCATAATATCCACACTAATGTTCAGGACTGAATATCCAGTGAGTGAAGGAGCAGAGTTTGTACAGATTGTATCCCATAATATCCACACTAATGTTCAGGTCTGAATATCCAGTGAGTGAAGGAGCAGAGTTTGTGCAGATTGTATCCCATAATATCCACACTAATGTTCAGGTCTGAATATCCAGTGAGTGAAGGAGCAGAGTTTGTACAGATTGTATCCCATAATATCCACACTAATGTTCAGGACTGAATATCCAGTGAGTGACGGAGCAGAGGTTGTCCAGATTCTATCCCATAATATCCTCACTAATGTTCAGGACTGAATATCCAGTGAGTAAAGGAGCAGAGTTTGGACAGATTGTATCCCATAATATCCACACTAATGTTCAGGACTGAATATCCAGTGAGTGACGGAGCAGAGTTTGTCCAGATTGTATCCCATAATATCCACACTAATGTTCAGGACTGAATATCCAGTGAGTAAAGGAGCAGAGTTTGTACAGATTGTATCCCATAATATCCACACTAATGTTCAGGACTGAATATCCAGTGAGTAAAGGAGCAGAGTTTGGACAGATTGTATCCCATAATATCCACACTAATGTTCAGGACTGAATATCCAGTGAGTAAAGGAGCAGAGTTTGGACAGATTGTATCCCATAATATCCACACTAATGTTCAGGACTGAATATCCAGTGAGTGAAGGAGCAGAGTTTGTCCAGATTGTATCCCATAATATCCACACTAATGTTCAGGACTGAATATCCAGTGAGTGAAGGAGCAGAGTTTGTCCAGATTCTATCCCATAATATCCACACTAATGTTCAGGACTGAATATCCAGTGAGTAAAGGAGCAGAGATGTCCAGATTCTATCCCATAATATCCACACTAATGTTCAGGACTGAATATCCAGTGAGTAAAGGAGCAGAGTTTGGACAGATTGTATCCCATAATATCCACACTAATGTTCAGGACTGAATATCCAGTGAGTGAAGGAGCAGAGTTTGTACAGATTCTATCCCATAATATCCACACTAATGTTCAGGACTGAATATCCAGTGAGTGACGGAGCAGAGTTTGTACAGATTGTATCCCATAATATCCACACTAATGTTCAGGACTGAATATCCAGTGAGTGAAGGAGCAGAGTTTGTACAGATTCTATCCCATAATATCCACACTAATGTTCAGGACTGAATATCCAGTGAGTGAAGGAGCAGAGTTTGTACAGATTGTATCCCATAATATCCTCACTAATGTTCCGGACTGAATATCCAGTGAGTGACGGAGCAGAGTTTGTACAGATTCTATCCCATAATATCCACACTAATGTTCAGGACTGAATATCCAGTGAGTGAAGGAGCAGAGTTTGTACAGATTGTCTCCCATAATATCCACACTAATGTTCAGGACTGAATATCCAGTGAGTAAAGGAGCAGAGTTTGTACAGATTCTATCCCATAATATCTACACTAATGTTCAGGACTGAATATCCAGTGAGTAAAGGAGCAGAGTTTGTACAGATTCTATCCCATAATATCTACACTAATGTTCAGGACTGAATATCCAGTGAGTAAAGGAGCAGAGTTTGGACAGATTGTATCCCATAATATCCACACTAATGTTCCGGACTGAATATCCAGTGAGTGAAGGAGCAGAGTTTGTACAGATTCTATCCCATAATATCTACACTAATGTTCAGGACTGAATATCCAGTGAGTAAAGGAGCAGAGTTTGTACAGATTGTATCCCATAATATCCACACTAATGTTCAGGACTGAATATCCAGTGAGTGACGGAGCAGAGTTTGTACAGATTGTATCCCATAATATGCAGACTAATGTTCAGGACTGAATATCCAGTGAATGAAGGAGCAGAGTTTGTACAGATTGTATCCCATAATATCCACACTAATGTTCAGGACTGAATATCCAGTGAGTGAAGGAGAAGAGTTTGTACAGATTGTATCCCATAATATCCACACTAATGATCAGGACTGAATATCCAGTGAGTGAAGGAGCAGAGTTTGTACAGATTGTATCCCATAATATCCACATTAATGTTCAGGACTGAATATCCAGTGAGTGAAGGAGCAGAGTTTGTACAGATTGTATCCCATAATATCCACATTAATGTTCAGGACTGAATATCCAGTGAGTGAAGGAGCAGAGTTTGTACAGATTGTATCCCATAATATCCACACTAATGTTCAGGACTGAATATCCAGTGAGTGACGGAGCAGAGTTTGTACAGATTGTATCCCATAATATGCAGACTAATGTTCAGGACTGAATATCCAGTGAGTGAAGGAGCAGAGTTTGTACAGATTGTATCCCATAATATCCACACTAATGTTCCGGACTGAATATCCAGTGAGTGAAGGAGCAGAGTTTGTACAGATTGTATCCCATAATATGCAGACTAATGTTCAGGACTGAATATCCAGTGAGTGATGGAGCAGAGTTTGTACAGATTGTATCCCATAATATCCACACTAATGATCAGGACTGAATATCCAGTGAGTGACGGAGCAGAGTTTGTACAGATTCTATCCCATAATATCCACACTAATGTTCAGGACTGAATATCCAGTGAGTAAAGGAGCAGAGTTTGTACAGATTGTATCCCATAATATCCACATTAATGTTCAGGACTGAATATCCAGTGAGTGAAGGAGCAGAGTTTGTACAGATTCTATCCCATAATATCCACACTAATGTTCAGGACTGAATATCCAGTGAGTGAAGGAGCAGAGTTTGTACAGATTCTATCCCATAATATCCACACTAATGTTCAGGACTGAATATCCAGTGAGTGAAAGAGCAGAGTTTGTACAGATTGTATCCCATAATATCCACACTAATGTTCCAGACTGAATATCCAGTGAGTGAAGGAGCAGAGTTTGTACAGATTCTATCCCATAATATCCACACTAATGTTCAGGACTGAATATCCAGTGAGTGACGGAGCAGAGTTTGTACAGATTGTATCCCATAATATCCACAGTAATGTTCAGGACTGAATATCCAGTGAGTGAAGGAGCAGAGTTTGTACAGATTGTATCCCATAATATCCTCACTAATGTTCAGGACTGAATATCCAGTGAGTGAAGGAGCAGAGTTTGTACAGATTGTATCCCATAATATCCACACTAATGTTCAGGACTGAATATCCAGTGAGTGAAGGAGCAGAGTTTGTACAGATTGTATCCCATAATATCCACACTAATGTTCAGGACTGAATATCCAGTGAGTGAAGGAGCAGAGTTTGTACAGATTGTATCCCATAATATCCACACTAATGTTCAGGACTGAATATCCAGTGAGTGAAGGAGCAGAGTTTGGACAGATTGTATCCCATAATATCCACACTAATGTTCAGGACTGAATATCCAGTGAGTGAAGGAGCAGAGTTTGTACAGATTGTATCCCATAATATCCACATTAATGTTCAGGGCTGAATATCCAGTGAGTGACGGAGCAGAGTTTGTACAGATTGTATCCCATAATATCCACACTAATGTTCAGGACTGAATATCCAGTGAGTGACGGAGCAGAGTTTGTACAGATTGTATCCCATAATATGCAGACTAATGTTCAGGACTGAATATCCAGTGAGTGAAGGAGCAGAGTTTGTACAGATTGTATCCCATAATATCCACACTAATGTTCCGGACTGAATATCCAGTGAGTGACGGAGCAGAGTTTGTCCAGATTCTATCCCATAATATCCTCACTAATGTTCAGGACTGAATATCCAGTGAGTAAAGGAGCAGAGTTTGGACAGATTGTATCCCATAATATCCACACTAATGTTCAGGACTGAATATCCAGTGAGTAAAGGAGCAGAGTTTGGACAGATTGTATCCCATAATATCCACACTAATGTTCAGGAATGAATATCCAGTGAGTGAAGGAGCAGAGTTTGTACAGATTGTATCCCATAATATCCACATTAATGTTCAGGACTGAATATCCAGTGAGTGAAGGAGCAGAGTTTGTACAGATTGTATCCCATAATATCCACACTAATGTTCAGGACTGAATATCCAGTGAGTGACGGAGCAGAGTTTGTACAGATTGTATCCCATAATATGCAGACTAATGTTCAGGACTGAATATCCAGTGAGTGAAGGAGCAGAGTTTGTACAGATTGTATCCCATAATATCCACACTAATGTTCCGGACTGAATATCCAGTGAGTGAAGGAGCAGAGTTTGTACAGATTGTATCCCATAATATGCAGACTAATGTTCAGGACTGAATATCCAGTGAGTGATGGAGCAGAGTTTGTACAGATTGTATCCCATAATATCCACACTAATGATCAGGACTGAATATCCAGTGAGTGACGGAGCAGAGTTTGTACAGATTCTATCCCATAATATCCACACTAATGTTCAGGACTGAATATCCAGTGAGTGAAGGAGCAGGGTTTGTACAGATTCGATCCCATAATATCCACACTAATGTTCAGGACTGAATATCCAGTGAGTGACGGAGCAGAGTTTGTACAGATTGTATCCCATAATATCCACACTAATGTTCAGGACTGAATATCCAGTGAGTGAAGGAGCAGAGTTTGTACAGATTCTATCCCATAATATCCACACTAATGTTCAGGACTGAATATCCAGTGAGTGAAGGAGCAGAGTTTGTACAGATTGTATCCCATAATATCCTCACTAATGTTCCGGACTGAATATCCAGTGAGTGACGGAGCAGAGTTTGTACAGATTCTATCCCATAATATCCACACTAATGTTCAGGACTGAATATCCAGTGAGTGAAGGAGCAGAGTTTGTACAGATTGTATCCCATAATATCCTCACTAATGTTCCGGACTGAATATCCAGTGAGTAAAGGAGCAGAGTTTGTACAGATTCTATCCCATAATATCGACACTAATGTTCAGGACTGAATATCCAGTGAGTAAAGGAGCAGAGTTTGTACAGATTCTATCCCATAATATCTACACTAATGTTCAGGACTGAATATCCAGTGAGTCAAGGAGCAGAGTTTGGACAGATTGTATCCCATAATATCCACACTAATGTTCAGGACTGAATATCCAGTGAGTGACGGAGCAGAGTTTGTACAGATTGTATCCCATAATATCCACACTAATGTTCAGGACTGAATATCCAGTGAGTGACGGAGCAGAGTTTGTACAGATTGTATCCCATAATATGCAGACTAATGTTCAGGACTGAATATCCAGTGAGTGAAGGAGCAGAGTTTGTCCAGATTGTATCCCATAATATCCACATTAATGTTCAGGACTGAATATCCAGTGAGTGAAGGAGCAGAGTTTGTACAGATTGTATCCCATAATATCCACACTAATGATCAGGACTGAATATCCAGTGAGTGAAGGAGCAGAGTTTGTACAGATTGTATCCCATAATATCCACATTAATGTTCAGGATTGAATATCCAGTGAGTGAAGGAGCAGAGTTTGTACAGATTGTATCCCATAATATCCACATTAATGTTCAGGACTGAATATCCAGTGAGTGAAGGAGCAGAGTTTGTACAGATTGTATCCCATAATATCCACACTAATGTTCAGGACTGAATATCCAGTGAGTGACGGAGCAGAGTTTGTACAGATTGTATCCCATAATATGCAGACTAATGTTCAGGACTGAATATCCAGTGAGTGAAGGAGCAGAGTTTGTACAGATTGTATCCCATAATATCCACACTAATGTTCCGGACTGAATATCCAGTGAGTGAAGGAGCAGAGTTTGTACAGATTGTATCCCATAATATGCAGACTAATGTTCAGGACTGAATATCCAGTGAGTGATGGAGCAGTGTTTGTACAGATTGTATCCCATAATATCCACACTAATGATCAGGACTGAATATCCAGTGAGTGACGGAGCAGTTTGTACAGATTCTATCCCATAATATCCACACTAATGTTCAGGACTGAATATCCAGTGAGTGACGGAGCAGAGTTTGTACAGATTCTATCCCATAATATCCACACTAATGTTCAGGACTGAATATCCAGTGAGTGAAGGAGCAGAGTTTGTACAGATTCTATCCCATAATATCCACACTAATGTTCAGGACTGAATATCCAGTGAGTGAAAGAGCAGAGTTTGTACAGATTCTATCCCATAATATCCACACTAATGTTCAGGACTGAATAGCCAGTGAGTGACGGAGCAGAGTTTGTACAGATTGTATCCCATAATATCCACAGTAATGTTCAGGACTGAATATCCAGTGAGTGAAGGAGCAGAGTTTGTACAGATTGTATCCCATAATATCCTCACTAATGTTCAGGACTGAATATCCAGTGAGTGAAGGAGCAGAGTTTGTACAGATTGTATCCCATAATATCCACACTAATGTTCAGGACTGAATATCCAGTGAGTGAAGGAGCAGAGTTTGTACAGATTGTATCCCATAATATCCACACTAATGTTCAGGACTGAATATCCAGTGAGTGAAGGAGCAGAGTTTGGACAGATTGTATCCCATAATATCCACACTAATGTTCAGGACTGAATATCCAGTGAGTGAAGGAGCAGAGTTTGTACAGATTGTATCCCATAATATCCACACTAATGTTCAGGACTGAATATCCAGTGAGTGACGGAGCAGAGTTTGTACAGATTGTATCCCATAATATGCAGACTAATGTTCAGGACTGAATATCCAGTGAGTGAAGGAGCAGAGTTTGTACAGATTGTATCCCATAATATCCACACTAATGTTCCGGACTGAATATCCGGTGAGTGAAGGAGCAGAGTTTGTACAGATTGTATCCCATAATATGCAGACTAATGTTCAGGACTGAATATCCAGTGAGTGATGGAGCAGAGTTTGTACAGATTGTATCCCATAATATCCACACTAATGATCAGGACTGAATATCCAGTGAGTGACGGAGCAGAGTTTGTACAGATTCTATCCCATAATATCCACACTAATGTTCAGGACTGAATATCCAGTGAGTGACGGAGCAGAGTTTGTACAGATTCTATCCCATAATATCCACACTAATGTTCAGGACTGAATATCCAGTGAGTGAAGGAGCAGAGTTTGTACAGATTCTATCCCATAATATCCACACTAATGTTCAGGACTGAATATCCAGTGAGTGAAGGAGCAGAGTTTGTACAGATTGTATCCCATAATATCCACACTAATGTTCCAGACTGAATATCCAGTGAGTGAAGGAGCAGAGTTTGTACAGATTCTATCCCATAATATCCACACTAATGTTCAGGACTGAATATCCAGTGAGTGAAGGAGCAGAGTTTGTACAGGTTGTATCCCATAATATCCACACTAATGTTCAGGTCTGAATATCCAGTGAGTAAAGGAGCAGAGTTTGTACAGATTGTATCCCATAATATCCACATTCATGTTCAGGACTGAATATCCAGTGAGTGACGGAGCAGAGTTTGTACAGATGTAGCCCATAATATGCAGACAAATGTTCAGGACTGAATATCCAGTGAGTGACGGAGCAGAGTTTGTACAGATTGTATCCCATAATATCCACACTAATGTTCAGGACTGAATATCCAGTGAGTGAAGGAGCAGAGTTTGTACAGATTGTATCCCATAATATCCACACTGATGTTCAGGACTGAATATCCAGTGAGTGAAGGAGCAGAGTTTGTACAGATTGTATCCCATAATATCCACACTAATGTTCCGGACTGAATATCCAGTGAGTGAAGGAGCAGAGTTTGTGCAGATTGTATCCCATAATATCCACACTAATGTTCAGGACTGAATATCCAGTGAGTGAAGAAGCAGAGTTTGTACAGATTGTATCCCATAATATCCACACTAATGTTCAGGACTGAATATCCAGTGAGTAAAGAAGCAGAGTTTGTGCAGATTGTATCCCATAATATCCACACTAATGTTCAGGACTGAATATCCAGTGAGTAAAGGAGCAGAGTTTGTACAGATTGTATCCCATAATATCCACACTCATTCAGGACTGAATATCCAGTGAGTAAAGGAGCAGAGTTGGTACAGATTGTATCCCATAATATCCACACTAATGTTCAGGACTGAATATCCAGTGAGTGAAGGAACAGAGTTTGTACTGATTGTATCCCATAATATCCACACTAATGTTCAGGACTGAATATCCAGTGAGTGAAGGAGCAGAGTTTGTACAGATTGTATCCCATAATATCCACACTCATGTTCCGGACTGAATATCCAGTGAGTAAAGGAGCAGAGTTTGTCCAGATTGTATCCCATAATATCCTCACTAATGTTCAGGACTGAATATCCAATGAGTGATGGAGCAGAGTTTGTACAGATTGTATCCCATAATATCCTCACTAATGTTCAGGACTGAATATCCAGTGAGTGAAGGAGCAGTGTTTGTCCAGATTGTATCCCATAATATCCACACTAATGTTCCGGACTGAATATCCAGTGAGTGACGGAGCAGAGTTTGTACAGATTGTATCCCATAATATCCACACTAATGTTCAGGACTGAATATCCAATGAGTGATGGAGCAGAGTTTGTACAGATTGTATCCCATAATATCCTCACTAATGTTCAGGACTGAATATGCAGTGAGTGAAGGAGCAGTGTTTGTCCAGATTGTATCCCATAATATCCACACTAATATTCCGGACTGAATATCCAGTGAGTAAAGGAGCAGAGTTTGTCCAGATTGTATCCCATAATATCCACACTAATGTTCAGGACTGAATATCCAGTGAGTGAAGGAGCAGTGTTTGTCCAGATTGTATCCCATAATATCCACACTAATATTCCGGACTGAATATCCAGTGAGTAAAGGAGCAGAGTTTGTCCAGATTGTATCCCATAATATCCACACTAATGTTCAGGACTGAATATCCAGTGAGTGACGGAGCAGAGTTTGTACAGATTGTATCCCATAATATCCACACTAATATTCCGGACTGAATATCCAGTGAGTGAAGGAGCAGAGTTTGTACAGATTGTATCCCATAATATCCACACTAATGTTCAGGACTGAATATCCAGTGAGTGAAGGAGCAGAGTTTGTACAGATTGTAACCCATAATATGCAGACGAATGTTCAGGACTGAATATCCAGTGAGTGAAGGAGCTGAGTTTGTACAGATTGTATCCCATAATATCCTCACTAATGTTCAGGACTGAATATCCAGTGAGTGACGGAGCAGAGTTTGTACAGATTGTATCCCATAATATCCACACTAATGTTCAGGACTGAATATCCAGTGAGTGAAGGAGCAGAGTTTGTACAGATTCTATCCCATAATATCCTCACTAATGTTCAGGACTGAATATCCAGTGAGTGAAGGAGCAGAGTTTGTACAGATTGTGACCCAGAATATGCAGACGAATGTTCAGGACTGAATATCCAGTGAGTGAAGGAGCAGAGTTTGTACAGATTGTATCCCATAATATCCTCCCTCATGTTCAGGACTGAATATCCAGTGAGTGAAGGAGCAGAGTTTGTACAGATTGTATCCCATAATATCCACACTAATGTTCAGGACTGAATATCCAGTGAGTGAAGGAGCAGAGTTTGTACAGATTGTAACCCATAATATCCACACTAATGTTCAGGACTGAATATCCAGTGAGTGAAGGAGCAGAGTTTGTACAGATTGTAACCCATAATATGCAGACGAATGTTCAGGACTGAATATCCAGTGAGTGAAGGAGCAGAGTTTGTACATATTGTATCCCATAATATCCACACGAATGTTCAGGACTGAATATCCAATGAGTGATGGAGCAGAGTTTGTCCAGATTGTATCCCATAATATCCACACTAATGTTCAGGACTGAATATCCAATCAGTAAAGGAGCAGAGTTTGTCCAGATTGTATCCCATAATATCCACACTAATGTTCAGGACTGAATATCCAATGAGTGATGGAGCAGAGTTTGTCCAGATTGTATCCCATAATATCCACACTAATGTTCAGGACTGAATATCCAGTCAGTAAAGGAGCAGAGTTAGTCCAGATTGTATCCCATAATATCCACACTAATGTTCAGGACTGAATATCCAGTGAGTAAAGGAGCAGAGTTTGTCCTGATTCTATCCCATAATATCCACACTAATGTTCAGGACTGAATATCCAGTGAGTAAAGGAGCAGAGTTTGTCCAGATTCTATCCCATAATATCCACACTAATGTTCAGGAATGAATATCCAGTGAGTGAAGGAGCAGAGTTTGTACAGATTGTATCCCATAATATCCACACTAATGTTCAGGACTGAATATCCAGTGAGTAAAGGAGCAGAGTTTGTCCAGATTGTATCCCATAATATCCACACTAATGTTCAGGACTGAATATCCAGTGAGTAAAGGAGCAGAGTTTGTCCAGATTCTATCCCATAATATCCTCACTAATGTTCAGGACTGAATATCCAGTGAGTGATGGAGCAGAGTTTGTATAGATTGTATCCCATAATATCCACACTAATGTTCAGGACTGAATATCCAGTGAGTGACGGAGCAGAGTTTGTACAGATTGTATCCCATAATATCCACACTAATGTTCAGGACTGAATATCCAGTGAGTGACGGAGCAGAGTTTGTACAGATTGTATCCCATAATATCCTCACTAATGTTCAGGACTGAATATCCAGTGAGTGACGGAGCAGAGTTTGTACAGATTGTATCCCATAATATCCACACTAATGTTCAGGACTGAATATCCAGTGAGTGATGGAGCAGTGTTTGTACAGATTGTATCCCATAATATCCTCACTAATGTTCAGGACTGAATATCCAGTGAGTGAAGGAGCAGTGTTTGTCCAGATTGTATCCCATAATATCCACACTAATGTTCCGGACTGAATATCCAGTGAGTAAAGGAGCAGAGTTTGTCCAGATTGTATCCCATAATATCCACACTAATGTTCAGGACTGAATATCCAGTGAGTGAAGGAGCAGAGTTTGTACAGATTGTATCCCATAATATCCACACTAATGTTCCGGACTGAATATCCAGTGAGTGAAGGAGCAGAGTTTGTCCAGATTGTATCCCATAATATCCTCACTAATGTTCAGGACTGAATATCCAATGAGTGATGGAGCAGAGTTTGTACAGATTGTATCCCATAATATCCTCACTAATGTTCAGGACTGAATATCCAGTGAGTGAAGGAGCAGAGTTTGTCCAGATTGTATCCCATAATATCCACACTAATGTTCAGGACTGAATATCCAGTGAGTGAAGGAGCAGTGTTTGTCCAGATTGTATCCCATAATATCCACACTAATGTTCCGGACTGAATATCCAGTGAGTAAAGGAGCAGAGTCTGTCCAGATTGTATCCCATAATATCCACACTAATGTTCAGGACTGAATATCCAGTGAGTGATGGAGCAGAGTTTGTACAGATTGTATCCCATAATATCCACACTAATGTTCAGGACTGAATATCCAGTGAGTGAAGGAGCAGAGTTTGTACAGATTGTATCCCATAATATCCACACTAATGTTCAGGGCTGAATATCCAGTGAGTGAAGGAGCAGAGTTTGTACAGATTGTATCCCATAATATCCACACTAATGTTCAGGACTGAATATCCAGTGAGTGAAGGAGCAGAGTTTGTACAGATTGTATCCCATAATATCCACACTAATGTTCAGGACTGAATATCCAGTGAGTGAAGGAGCAGAGTTTGTACAGATTGTATCCCATAATATCCACACTAATGTTCAGGACTGAATATCCAGTGAGTGAAGGAGCAGAGTTTGTACAGATTGTATCCCATAATATCCACACTAATGTTCAGGACTGAATATCCAGTGAGTGAAGGAGCAGAGTTTGTACAGATTCTATCCCATAATATCCTCACTAATGTTCAGGACTGAATATCCAGTGAGTGAAGGAGCAGAGTTTGTACAGATTGTGACCCATAATATGCAGACGAATGTTCAGGACTGAATATCCAGTGAGTGAAGGAGCAGAGTTTGTACAGATTGTATCCCATAATATCCTCACTAATGTTCAGGACTGAATATCCAGTGAGTGAAGGAGCAGAGTTTGTACAGATTGTATCCCATAATATCCACACTAATGTTCAGGACTGAATATCCAGTGAGTGAAGGAGCAGAGTTTGTACAGATTGTAACCCATAATATCCACACTAATGTTCAGGACTGAATATCCAGTGAGTGAAGGAGCAGAGTTTGTACAGATTGTATCCCATAATATCCACACGAATGTTCAGGACTGAATATCCAATGAGTGATGGAGCAGAGTTTGTCCAGTTTGTATCCCATAATATCCACACTAATGTTCAGGACTGAATATCCAATCAGTAAAGGAGCAGAGTTTGTCCAGATTGTATCCCATAATATCCACACTAATGTTCAGGACTGAATATCCAATGAGTGATGGAGCAGAGTTTGTCCAGATTGTATCCCATAATATCCACACTAATGTTCAGGACTAAATATCCAGTCAGCAAAGGAGCAGAGTTAGTCCAGATTGTATCCCATAATATCCACACTAATGTTCAGGACTGAATATCCAGTGAGTAAAGGAGCAGAGTTTGTCCTGATTCTATCCCATAATATCCACACTAATGTTCAGGACTGAATATCCAGTGAGTAAAGGAGCAGAGTTTGTCCAGATTCTATCCCATAATATCCACACTAATGTTCAGGAATGAATATCCAGTGAGTGAAGGAGCAGAGTTTGTACAGATTGTATCCCATAATATCCACACTAATGTTCAGGACTGAATATCCAGTGAGTAAAGGAGCAGAGTTTGTCCAGATTGTATCCCATAATATCCACACTAATGTTCAGGACTGAATATCCAGTGAGTAAAGGAGCAGAGTTTGTCCAGATTCTATCCCATAATATCCTCACTAATGTTCAGGACTGAATATCCAGTGAGTGATGGAGCAGAGTTTGTATAGATTGTATCCCATAATATCCACACTAATGTTCAGGACTGAATATCCAGTGAGTGACGGAGCAGAGTTTGTACAGATTGTATCCCATAATATCCACACTAATGTTCAGGACTGAATATCCAGTGAGTGACGGAGCAGAGTTTGTACAGATTGTATCCCATAATATCCTCACTAATGTTCAGGACTGAATATCCAGTGAGTGACGGAGCAGAGTTTGTACAGATTGTATCCCATAATATCCACACTAATGTTCAGGACTGAATATCCAGTGAGTGATGGAGCAGTGTTTGTACAGATTGTATCCCATAATATCCTCACTAATGTTCAGGACTGAATATCCAGTGAGTGAAGGAGCAGTGTTTGTCCAGATTGTATCCCATAATATCCACACTAATGTTCCGGACTGAATATCCAGTGAGTAAAGGAGCAGAGTTTGTCCAGATTGTATCCCATAATATCCACACTAATGTTCAGGACTGAATATCCAGTGAGTGAAGGAGCAGAGTTTGTACAGATTGTATCCCATAATATCCACACTAATGTTCCGGACTGAATATCCAGTGAGTGAAGGAGCAGAGTTTGTCCAGATTGTATCCCATAATATCCTCACTAATGTTCAGGACTGAATATCCAATGAGTGATGGAGCAGAGTTTGTACAGATTGTATCCCATAATATCCTCACTAATGTTCAGGACTGAATATCCAGTGAGTGAAGGAGCAGAGTTTGTCCAGATTGTATCCCATAATATCCACACTAATGTTCAGGACTGAATATCCAGTGAGTGAAGGAGCAGTGTTTGTCCAGATTGTATCCCATAATATCCACACTAATGTTCCGGACTGAATATCCAGTGAGTAAAGGAGCAGAGTTTGTCCAGATTGTATCCCATAATATCCACACTAATGTTCAGGACTGAATATCCAGTGAGTGAAGGAGCAGAGTTTGTACAGATTGTATCCCATAATATCCACACTAATGTTCAGGACTGAATATCCAGTGAGTGAAGGAGCAGAGTTTGTACAGATTGTATCCCATAATATCCACACTAATGTTCAGGGCTGAATATCCAGTGAGTGAAGGAGCAGAGTTTGTACAGATTGTATCCCATAATATCCACACTAATGTTCAGGACTGAATATCCAGTGAGTGAAGGAGCAGAGTTTGTACAGATTGTATCCCATAATATCCACACTAATGTTCAGGACTGAATATCCAGTGAGTGAAGGAGCAGAGTTTGTACAGATTGTATCCCATAATATCCACACTAATGTTCAGGACTGAATATCCAGTGAGTGAAGGAGCAGAGTTTGGACAGATTGTATCCCATAATATCCACACTAATGTTCAGGACTGAATATCCAGTGAGTGACGGAGCAGAGTTTGTACAGATTGTATCCCATAATATCCACACTAATGTTCAGGACTGAATATCCAGTGAGTGATGGAGCAGAGTTTGTCCAGATTGTATCCCATAATATCCACACTAATGTTCAGGACTGAATATCCAGTGAGTGAAGGAGCAGAGTTTGTACAGATTGTATCCCATAATATCCACACTAATGTTCAGGACTGAATATCCAGTGAGTGACGGAGCAGAGTTTGTACAGATTGTATCCCATAATATCCACACTAATGTTCCGGACTGAATATCCAGTGAGTGATGGAGCAGAGTTTGTCCAGATTGTATCCCATAATATCCACACTAATGTTCAGGACTGAATATCCAGTGAGTGATGGAGCAGAGTTTGTCCAGATTGTATCCCATAATATCCACACTAATGTTCAGGACTGAATATCCAGTGAGTGGAAGGAGCAGAGTTTGTATAGATTGTATCCCATAATATCCACACTATTGTTCAGGACTGAATATCCAGTGAGTGATGGAGCAGAGTTTGTCCAGATTGTATCCCATAATATCCACACTAATGTTCAGGACTGAATATCCAGTGAGTGGAAGGAGCAGAGTTTGTATAGATTGTATCCCATAATATCCACACTAATGTTCAGGACTGAATATCCAGTGAGTGGAAGGAGCAGAGTTTGTACAGATTGTATCCCATAATATCCACACTAATGTTCAGGACTGAATATCCAGTGAGTGAAGGAGCAGAGTTTGTACAGATTGTATCCCATAATATCCACACTAATGTTCAGGACTGAATATCCAGTGAGTAAAGGAGCAGAGTTTGTACAGATTGTATCCCATAATATCCACACTAATGTTCAGGACTGAATATCCAGTGAGTGAAGGAGCAGAGTTTGTCCAGATTGTATCCCATAATATCCACACTAATGTTCAGGACTGAATATCCAGTGAGTAAAGGAGCAGAGTTTGTACAGATTGTATCCCATAATATCCACACTAATGTTCAGGACTGAATATCCAGTGAGTGATGGAGCAGAGTTTGTACAGATTGTATCCCATAATATCTACACTAATGTTCAGGACTGAATATCCAGTGAGTGAAGGAGCAGAGTTTGTACAGATTGTATCCCATAATATCCACACTAATGTTCAGGACTGAATATCCAGTGAGTGAAGGAGCAGAGTTTGTACAGATTGTATCCCATAATATCCACACTAATGTTCAGGACTGAATATCCAGTGAGTGACGGAGCAGAGTTTGTACAGATTGTATCCCATAATATCCACACTAATGTTCCGGACTGAATATCCAGTGAGTGATGGAGCAGAGTTTGTCCAGATTGTATCCCATAATATCCACACTAATGTTCAGGACTGAATATCCAGTGAGTGATGGAGCAGAGTTTGTCCAGATTGTATCCCATAATATCCACACTAATGTTCAGGACTGAATATCCAGTGAGTGATGGAGCAGAGTTTGTCCAGATTGTATCCCATAATATCCACACTAATGTTCAGGACTGAATATCCAGTGAGTGATGGAGCAGAGTTTGTCCAGATTGTATCCCATAATATCCACACTAATGTTCAGGACTGAATATCCAGTGAGTGGAAGGAGCAGAGTTTGTATAGATTGTATCCCATAATATCCACACTATTGTTCAGGACTGAATATCCAGTGAGTGATGGAGCAGAGTTTGTCCAGATTGTATCCCATAATATCCACACTAATGTTCAGGACTGAATATCCAGTGAGTGATGGAGCAGAGTTTGTCCAGATTGTATCCCATAATATCCACACTAATGTTCAGGACTGAATATCCAGTGAGTGGAAGGAGCAGAGTTTGTACAGATTGTATCCCATAATATCCACACCAATGTTCAGGACTGAATATCCAGTGAGTGAAGGAGCAGAGTTTGTACAGATTGTATCCCATAATATCCACACTAATGTTCAGGACTGAATATCCAGTGAGTGAAGGAACAGAGTTTGTACAGATTGTATCCCATAATATCCACACCAATGTTCAGGACTGAATATCCAGTGAGTGAAGGAGCAGAGTTTGTACAGATTGTATCCCATAATATCCACACCAATGTTCAGGACTGAATATCCAGTGAGTGAAGGAGCAGAGTTTGTATAGATTGTATCCCATAATATCCACACTAATGTTCAGGACTGAATATCCAGTGAGTGATGGAGCAGAGTTTGTCCACATTGTATCCCATAATATCCACACTAATGTTCAGGACTGAATATCCAGTGAGTGAAGGAACAGAGTTTGTACAGATTGTATCCCATAATATCCACACCAATGTTCAGGACTGAATATCCAGTGAGTGAAGGAGCAGAGTTTGTACAGATTGTATCCCATAATATCCACACCAATGTTCAGGACTGAATATCCAGTGAGTGAAGGAGCAGAGTTTGTATAGATTGTATCCCATAATATCCACACTAATGTTCAGGACTGAATATCCAGTGAGTGATGGAGCAGAGTTTGTCCACATTGTATCCCATAATATCCACACTAATGTTCAGGACTGAATATCCAGTGAGTGGAAGGAGCAGAGTTTGTACAGATTGTATCCCATAATATCCACACTAATGTTCAGGACTGAATATCCAGTGAGTGAAGGAGCAGAGTTTGTCCAGATTGTATCCCATAATATCCACACTAATGTTCAGGACTGAATATCCAGTGAGTGATGGAGCAGAGTTTGTCCAGATTGTATCCCATAATATCCACACTAATGTTCAGGACTGAATATCCAGTGAGTGAAGGAGCAGAGTTTGTGCAGATTGTATCCCATAATATCCACACTCATGTTCAGGGCTGAATATCCAGTGAGTGACGGAGCAGAGTTTGTACAGATTGTATCCCATAATATCCACACTAATGTTCAGGACTGAATATCCAGTGAGTAAAGGAGCAGAGTTTGTCCAGATTGTATCCCATAATATCCACACTCATGTTCAGGGCTGAATATCCAGTGAGTGACGGAGCAGAGTTTGTACAGATTGTATCCCATAATATCCACACTAATGTTCAGGACTGAATATCCAGTGAGTAAAGGAGCAGAGTTTGTCCAGATTGTATCCCATAATATCCACACTAATGTTCAGGGCTGAATATCCAGTGAGTGACGGAGCAGAGTTTGTACAGATTGTATCCCATAATATCCACACTAATGTTCAGGACTGAATATCCAGTGAGTGAAGGAGCAGAGTTTGTATAGATTGTATCCCATAATATCCACACTAATGTTCAGGACTGAATATCCAGTGAGTAAAGGAGCAGAGTTTGTGCTGATTGTATCCCATAATATCCACACTAATGTTCAGGACTGAATATCCAGTGAGTGAAGGAGCAGAGTTTGTACAGATTCTATCCCATAATATCCACACTAATGTTCAGGACTGAATATCCAGTGAGTGAAGGAGCAGAGTTTGTACAGATTGTATCCCATAATATCCACACTCATGTTCAGGGCTGAATATCCAGTGTGTGAAGGAGCAGAGTTTGTGCAGATTGTATCCCATAATATCCACACTCATGTTCAGGGCTGAATATCCAGTGAGTGATGGAGCGGGGTTGGTACAGATTGTTTCCCATCATAGCCATTTATCGCTCAATCAACATATCAAAAACAGATTACCTGTTCATTATTACTTTGCCGTGTGTGGGAGCTTGCTGTTATCAAATTGAGTGCTGCAGTTCCTAAATAATGGCAGTGAGTACACTTCAGTCGTACATCATTGGCCGTAAAGTGTTTTGGGGCAACTGGTAGTCATGACTGGTGCCATATAGATGGAAGTGATGTTTTTTAACTTTCAGAAAATCCAGCACAGGTAGTCCAGGCAAAATCCATTGATCCACATTTACTGTCCCCACAGTTCAGTAACCTGCTGACCCTCCCTGGACACCAGTCTCCCAGTGAGGGGTCAGCACCTTCAGAGACAGGAGAGAATCGGAGGAAACTCACTCATTATTTTTTGTGTTACAGGAGTATCTCACCGTATTAAATCAGAGAATAGAGAGAGGATAGACACCACGCCCAACCAAGACCCGAGGAGATCCCGGACATCACCCCAGGAACAACTCCACAGAAAAAGCATCTCCAATAAATCTGATTGGTCAGGTGAAGTGAAACTGACCAGTATCCAGTGTCCAGTCAAAACCAACACTTCCATAGGTTTGGCTGTGGGATATCAGTCTGTCCAGGGGATGGAGGGAGTGTAACGGGTGAGATTGGAGAGAAGTCTCTCAGGTTCCACAAGCACTGGTTTTCACACTGTCCTTGATGTTCCTGAAACACTGGAATATCCACTCAGGTGAAAGGTCATTCACATTGAGGGGCGTCAGGCCTGCTCCGAGTGTGAGGAGGGCTTTGAGTGTTCATTATACCTTGTGCAGCATTGGCAGATCCTGACAGGTGTCTGACGTTTGCAGAGGGCTTTATATGATTGTTGGACCTCCTCATCCACAGACGGTGAGAGTGTAGACAGTCTTAGTGACACCATTGTGTCTCCTGTAACACGAGGGCAGCCACATGGCAGAGAAAGCAATTGAATGTGGACAATTTGACGGAGTCTCTGCAAGTTCATCAGGCCCTGTGAATCCCCAAACCATCAACACAGAGGAGTGGTGGTTCTAGTGTGAAGTGTGTGAGAAGATCTTTGTACAGTTATCGTACCTGCTGAAACACCAACACACCCACACAGGGGAGAAACTGTTCAAAGTCGAGGTGTGTGACAAAACCGTCCCACCTCCTGGTCCATGAGAAAACCCACAAAGGGGAGAAACCCTTCACGTGTGACATTTGCAACAAAGGTTTTGCAATGTTGTCCAACCACTTACAAGACCAGCGCATTCACACAGCAGAGAGAGCGTTCAGGTGTGACGTTTGTGAGAGGACCTTCACACGCCCATCCACCCTCCTTGTCCACCAGCGGATCCACACAGGGGTGAAACCATTCCGCTGTGAGGTTTGTTCTAAAAGCTTCACACTGTCATCCACCCTCCTGATACACCAACGGATCCATACAGGGGAGAGACCGTTCAAGTGTGAGGTTTGTGGTAAAACCTTCACACTGTCATCAACTCTCCTCCTTCATCACAGGATCCACACAGGGGAGAGGCCCTTCAGCTGTGAGGTTTGCCAGAAAACCTTCACATGCTCCTCGCGCCTGCTACAACATCAGAGGATTCACACGGGAGAGAAGCCCTTCAAGTGTGAAGTGTGTGATAAAGCCTTCACACGCTTATCAACTCTGCAGGATCACTACAGGATCCACACGAGGGAGAAACCTTTCAGGTGTGAGGTATGTGATAAAGCCTTCACCCAGTCATCGACACTCCTGGCTCACTCCAGGACACACACGATGGAGAAACCATTCAAGTGTGAGGTGTGCGATAAAGCCTTCACACACTCATCGACCCTCCTAGCTCATTATAGGATCCACACTGGAGAGAAACCCTTCAAGTGTGAGGTGTGTGATAAAGCCTTTACACACTCAGCAACCCTCCAGGCTCACGTCAGGACTCACACGAGAGAGAAGCCCTTCAGCTGCGAGGTCTGTGATAAAGCCTTCGCACGCTCATCGAACCTCCTGGCTCATTTCAGGACACACACGAGGGAGAAACCCTCCCGCTGTGAGTTTTGTAAGAAAACCTTCCGGCATTTGTCAGACCTGGTGGAACATCAGCGAACCCACACAGGGGAGACCCCATTCAGGTGCGAATTCTGCAACAAAGCTTTCAGACATTTGCCTGACCTCCTGGAACATCAACGTACTCACACGGGAGACAAACCCTTCCAGTGTGACGTGTGCCAGGAATGTTTCACCTACTCCTCATCTCTAGAGCTTCACCAGAGTCTCCACACGGGATAGAAACCCTCCCAGATTGACATGTACCAGTGCAGTTTCACCATCTCCTCCTCCTCCTCCCTTCCAGTATGATCACTGCAAGAACTGCTTCACTGACATAGCCACATCGGCTTGGAGCAAACTCAAGTCCTCCAGCATTGTGATGGTTTTCAGAGCTGTCTCCAGGCTGCCTTGTCCCCCTGCAGCTGAGCAGCTGTTTCATTGTGGTACCTGTTCCAGAATTTGCAGCAATATCACCAAGCTTACCCAGTCTCACTGTATGCAGACCCATGAGAAAGTGTAGGGGAGCAATGCTTCTGACAAGACTGTTGACCAATCTGCTCCATTCGAATGCAGTGGATGTGAGCTTCGCCTGTGAGTGCCTGAATTTGGTTGTGGTACTGCACATGTTAAGTGTGTCAGTGTGGTCTTGGATTTGATGTCTCGGATGTATAGGAGAATAGTACGTGCAGGTCAAGATAATATTACTGATCACTCGAAGCAATCTTTCTAAGTTTCTGACTGTGGGGACTTTGAGAATTACCTGTACTGGCTAACCTATCAGGGAAGATAGATCTGGGAAAATAATCAGCTCAGGATTACTACCTGTGATATAACAGATGTATTTCGATCAAGAAGTATGTTTGTCAAAAATCGTAACTTCAACATAAATGAACTTCTGACCAGGGAAACAGCTCCAGTGTCCTGAGATTGCTCAGTTTAGACTTTAATATAACGGTGAGGATGAACTCCAGTCAACTCCATTTATCTTGTTATAATCATCCAGGATTCAGTTAAAGGACTCCAAGAATGTTGAAACATTTGTTATTTTGGTTTCAAAAAATACTTCTCAGTATTGGTACAAAATAAATACAGCATTGTTCATCTGATGATTGACCTTGCTTCTGTATAGCTGTACATTCCTGCAATAAATCTCTCTTATTATCCTGAGCCTACACTATATACTCAATTAGCCTGGTGTTTTCCCACCTATGGAAATGATTAGAAATGTCTGATTGGTATCCCTGTGTGTTTGATTAAAACAAGTTGATGAAGTGTATTTGTTCCCAGTGAGTGTGCTTGTCCACTCTGTCCACTGGTGAGATCTCTGTTTCACTCAGTGGGAGGTGTGGACTTGCCAATGGGAGCTGTTTAGTTTTCATGAGAAAGCTCAGGTAAGGGCATTGGTTGCAGGTTATGAGGCCCAAACTGCCTTGAGTCGCAGGTGATCAGCTTTTCTGAATGATCAGGTTATTCGTGATGAATGCATTTTTTTGGGGCACTGAAACACTGATTAACTGTCCCAATTTTCTGATGACTTTGATTTGACACCAGTCTTTTTATCTCCAGCACACACACACTGCCCAGGTCCTGACAGGAAATGGGTTCCCTTTAACACTTTCTCAGGTTGATACCAGATCACCACCAACAACAACTTGTATTTATATAGTGCCTTAGACAAAACAAAACATTTCAAGGTGCTTTCACAGGAGCATTATCAAGTAAAAATTGAAACCAAACCACATTGGGAGATAGTAGGACAGGTGACCAAACAATTAGTCAAAAAAGGGTAGGTTTAAAGGAAGAAAGAGAAGGTTTTGGGAGGGAATTCCGGAGTTTAGGATCTCGGCAGCTGAGGACACAGCCACCAATGGTGGAGAGATTAAAATCAGGGATGCTCAAGAGGCTAGAATTAGATGAGTGCAGATACATCAGAGGTTTGTGGGGCTGGAAGAGATTACAGGAGTAGGGAGGGGGCAGGCCATGGAGAGATTTGAAAACAAGGATGAGAATTTTAAAATCGAGGCGTTGTTTAACCGGGAACCAATATAGGTCAGCGAGTCCAGGGGTGATGGGTGAACAGCACTTGGTGTGAGTTCGGACACTGGCAGCAGAGTTTTGGGAATATTTCTGAAGGGGTTAGACTTGGTGAAAAATGAAATTGTAACCTGAGATTCCTTTAGACATGTGGGAGTGGAGGCCTGGATTTGTACAGTTCCTCTGAGGGAATGCTGTCCTGCAGAGGGGCAACACTGAGGGAGTGTTGCCTTGTTGGAAGTGCAGTACATAGGAACAGGAGTCGGCTATTTAGCCCCTCAAGCATGTTCCATCATTTAGTGAGATCATGGCGGATCTGTGATCTAACTCCATATACCTGCCCTTTCCCCATCTCTCTTAATACCTTTGGTTAACAAAAATCCCAGATTTAAAATTAACAATTGACCTGGCATCAATTTCATTTGTGGAAGAGAGTTCCAAATTTCTCACACCTTTTGTGTGTAGAAGAGTTTCCTGATTTCACTGGAAAGCCCTGGCTCTAATATTTAGGCTATGCCACCCAAGTCCAAGACTCCCCAACCAGTGGAAATAGTTTCTCTCTGTTCATCCTGTCTGTCCCTTAATATTTTGAAAACTGTGAACAAATCACCCCTCCACCTTCTGATGTCAAGGGAGTACAACCAGAGTTTGTTTAAACTCTTATACTCCTGTTATCATTCTAGTAAATCTATGCTGCACTCCCTGCAAGGCCTATCATTCCTAAGGTCTGGTGCCTGGTGCCCAGAACCACTCACCGTAACTCCAGGAGTGGTCTAAACAGGGCTTTATATAGCTGAAGCATGACTTTTACCCCCTTGTATTCTCGTCAATTAGATATAAAGGCCAGCAGTCCATTAGTCTTTTTGATTATTTTAATGATCTTTGTACCTGGAACTCCAAGTGTAATTGGACCCCACTGTTTCTAGCTTTTCAACATTTAGAAAATAGCCTGTTCTATCCTTTTTTGTCCAAAGTAGATGAACTCAGATTTATCTACATTGAAATCCATTTGCCACAGTTTTGTCCAGTGACTTCATCTATCAACATTGTCATGCCACAGTAAAGACATATATTCCTAATTTTAAGATACAAACTTTATTCAAAGTTGACTCTTTAAAATTGATTTTACCTTTTAAAAAAAAAAAGTGGCAATACTGAAAAAGATGGCCGGCAAAGGTGAGACAACTTGTTCTTGTGTATTATAACATCGCCTCACTGTCTGTTACGGACAAAAGAATATATTCCAGGCGAACAGGTGTTAATTGCGCCCATCCTGAAACCATCAAGAGACTTTCCTGTATTGAATGGGTTCTTCTGAAACAAAGAAGGTGTGAAGGAGCCACATTATAACAGGACTATATTCGTCCAGAAATTCAGCCAAAATGAAGAAGGAGCCCTGCTGCAAATTCTACAATTCTACTTTGTGCAGCAGAGAACTGAAAGCCTAAAGTCTTAACCACCAGAAAACTACAGCCACCCAGGCCTGCAACTTTGTAAGAAACTGTCCTCCAGGAAGATTCAATAGGTTTGCCGTGAACCCCAAGCACCTACCTCACTTCAAACTACTTAGCCTTTTCCTCTCTATCTTTTTGTGGTGTGTGAGAACGTGAATGTGCGTGGGTGCAGCTGAGACCATCTTTTGTTTAACCTATGAGAAAACCTGTCATTTGCCTGTTTATTTGACCTTAAGCACACTCAAGTGCTAATTCATCATGTTCAAGTAAACACAATTGTAGCCAATTTCGAGGTGAACGGCACAAACCACCCACATTCCTCAACCACCTTTCCACAACAAATTGGGGACTCGAAGCCAAGATTCTGAACAAATCAGACTAAACAAGAGATTTGGGAAAAGGGAAGAAAATTCACTTCTAAAACTGTGGGAAAATTGAAACAAAAGGTTTTCCCATATCAGTTTTTTCTTTGCAGTGCTAGAAACAGGAAATATGGCCACATTTAATGCTAAATAGTTTATAGAGCAGTGAGACTTCTCCCATGATAGTTAAATTAAGTATTGCAGATTCTAAAAGCTTAGCTACTGAGGTAGGAGTCACTTTCAAACAAAAGCAAAGAAATCTGAACGCTGCGGAGTCCAGCTAATCAATGTAAACTTACCCTGCAGCCCAAAAAAGAAAGCATGGAATCGGAGTCTGAGAAAATAGTCCTAGCTCGAATGCAGAAGGAAAGGGAGAAATTGCAGTTGAAAAAAGAAGAGATGCTGTTGAAAAGAGGAAATACAATTGCAGAGAAGAGATGTCAAAGCAGAACAAATACCACAGTATTGGTAACAGGGCTTACTGGCAAATGCTTGAAGCTTCCCTCAGTTAAAGATTACTTACAGAGTAAGTGGGTCACTGGTGTAGTAATGGGTGGGGTCATTCAGACCTTACCAATGCAGGGTGTTGACCTATTGCTGGGCAATGACTTTGCGGAAAGCACAGTATTATACCCAGAGGGTCCAGAGCAGTCCACGGAGACTGGAGAAACTGACAGGAACAAACAAAACTGCACAGCTGCAGAGGGCTGAGGAAGTCCCAAAAATCCCACAGGGACTGTTAGTCTCTTTAACCTTTACTGGCCCGAAAGGAAAGCCAGTAGAATTTAAAAAGGCCACTACAGAGCCAAAGGCAAGTAAAAGAGCTGAGATTAAAGCAGCAGCGGTATGGTTAGCCAAAACCTTCTTCACAGATTTAAACAGGGACAGGAAAGTTGCCAAACAGGCAAGGCAAGAATGCCCCTCCCAGCTGAAGTGGAGTGCAGCAGAAGCTGGATAGCCACACATGAGCAGTAATGTCCCAGAGGACATAGGGCAGATTGGGGGAAATCCCATCCCCAAAATAAAGGGAAAAGGGAAGGTAATATGCCCTAAAGTAAACAGCACTTGTGAAAGCTACAAGAAAGGTAAAAGTGAGGCGGCTGTGGATTTGCCTACTGAAGAATCAAACACTCAGGTTCTGAATCCAAACCTAACCAAACCCAGCAATTTAGATTCAGAACTATTTCAGTACAAAGTGCCAGAGAACTCAGACCCTTACAGAGGCTAAAAAAAAAACAGTTTACCACCCACTGTCACCCTAGAGATAAGAATTATCAATGTGCCAGAACCTGAACTAGAAAATCCATGTGTTGTGGATGCAGCAGTTCAGGGGTTAAGGCCTGTACAGGCAGTAAAATTTGTTAACAGCCAGGAACAATGCAGTAATGGAAATTTGCACATTACAAACCTTGGAACAGAACAACTGTCTCTACAACTGCCTGTAAAATTAAATCCCTTCAAGGACTCAAGTCTCTCAAAAAATACACGTCTATTGGTAATTAACACTCCCAAAGTACTGCAAGCAGATGCTTGAGAAATCCAACACCATTCGACAACACATAACTGGGATTCAAAAGTGGGGAACGGATAGAAAGTGCTAAGTTTTCTAAATAAAAGCTTTCCTGGGGCAAAACTTCAACACCCAAAAAGGAAATTCAATTATAATTGTGGCCCATCCAAACTTGAACAAGAAATGGCTGTTGCAGACAATGCCAGTTCAGCAGTTGTAAAATTGAGGTTTGGATGATACAAGTGAGTGCAGAATGTGTGTTCATGTTTCTCTTACTTTGCTCTGTAAATAATGTAAAACTAATGTATCAAGATTTCATTTTGATTTCTTTTGTCAGGGGTGTGTCATGCCCAGTAAAGGCATATCAATTTCCTACTTTTAAGATACAAACTTTATTGAAGGTGTACTCTTTAAAATTGACATTACTTTTTTTTTAAAGTGGAAAATGCTGCAAAAGATGGCTGCTGTAGGTCAGATGACTGGGCCTTGTGTATTCGAACACTGCCTCACTGTATGTTAGGGACAAAAGGCTACATTCTAGGCTAAGAGGTTTCAATTACATCCATCCTGAAACCATCAAAAGACATTCCTGAATTGAATGGATTCTTCTGAAACAAAGGTGTGGAGTAGCCACATCACAGCAGGATGATATTCATCCAGACCTTAATGGATGGCCAAGGATTTCACATCCTGGTCCATTGTGTGGTAACACCAGGGGAGAGGGCCAAGCATCAACACAGAAAGACTCTAATCTGACGCCTTTTGACCTTAATAGGCAACCCTCTGGTGGGAGAAAGAGAGAGGGAGATCAGAAGAACACCACAGAAAAGCAGCCCAGCTAAGGGCTGTGAAGAGGACTCCAACAAAAACTAGGAAGGAGTCCTGCTGTGAATTCTACACTTCAACTTGGTGCAGCAGAGAACTGAAAGTGACCCGTTCTTCCAGTCTAAAGTCTTAACCACCTGCAACTTTTAAAGAAACAGTCCAACAAGAAGATTTAACAGGTTTACCATGAACACCGAAGATCTATCTCAGTTCAAACCACTTACCGTGTGCCTCTCTACTTATCCAGTCGTTCGCATATGAGTGTACTGAGGAAGCGCCGCATTGTTGGCGGGTCATTCCTGAGGGAGCGCCGCACGTTTGGAGGGTCAGTACGGAGAGAGCAGGGGATCGCCGCGCTGTCGGAGTATTGATGCTGAGGGAGGACTGCGATGTCGAAGGGTTGGTGCCGAGGGAGTGCCGCGCTGTCAGAGCATCGGTGCCAAGGGATCACTGCGCTTTCAGATCATTGGTGCCGAGGGAGCGCTGTGCTGTCACAGGATTGGTGCTGAGGGAGTGCCGCGCTGTTGGAGGGTCATGCTGAGAGAGCAGCGTGCTATCTGAGGAGGTCGGTGCCGAGGGAGCACCGCGCTGTCAGAGCATTGGGACCGAGGGAGTGCTGGAATGTTGACGAGGGTCATTACGTGGGAGCACCATGGTGTTGGAGAGTTGGTGCCGAGGGAGCGCCGAATCTTCGGAGGGTCAGTACTGAGGGAGTGCTGCACTGTCAGAAGATCAGTACTGAGGGAGTGCCACACTGTCGGAGGGTCGGTACCGAGGGAGTGCCGCACTGTCGGAGGGTCGGTACCGAGAGAGTATCGGATGGTCGGTACTGAGGGAGTGCCACACTGTCGGATGGTCGGTACTGAGGGAGTGCCACACTGTCGCAGGATCGGAACCAAGGGAGTGCCGCACCGTCGGAGGGTCGGTACCGAGGGAGTGCCGCTCCGTCGGAGGGTCGGTACCGAGGGAGAGCCGCACCGTCGGAGGGTCGGTACTGAGGGAGTGCCGCTCCGTCGGAGGGTCGGTACCGAGGGAGCGCCGCACCGTCGGAGAGTTGGTACCAAGGGACTGCCACACCATTGGAGGGTCGGTACCGATGGAGTGTCGCAGGGTCGGTACTGAGGGAGTGTCGCACTGTCGCAGGGTCTGTACCGAGGGAGTGTCGCACTGTCGGAGGGTCGATAGTGAAGGAGTGCCGCACAGTTGCAGGGTCGGTACTGAGGGAGTGCCGCACAATTGCAGGGTCAGTACTGAGGGAGTGCCGCACAGTCGCAGGGTCAGTACCGAGGGAGTGTCGCACTGCCGGTGAGTCGGTAGTGAGGGAGTGCCGCACAGTCGCAGGGTCAGTACCGAGGGGGTGCCGCACAGTCGCAAGGTCAGTACTGAGGGAGTGCCGCACTGTTGGAGGGTCGGTAGTAAGGGAGTGCCTCACTGTCGTAGGGTCAGTACCGAGGGAGTGTCGCACAGTCGCAGGGTCAGTACCGAGGGAGTGCTGCACTGTCGGAGGGTCAGTACTGAGGGAGTGCCGCAGGGTCAGTACCAAGGGAGTGCCGCACTATCGCAGGGTCAGTACCAAGGGAGTGTCGCACTGTCGGAAGGTCGGAAGTGAGGGAGTGCCGCACTGTCGCAGGGTCAGTACTGAGGGAGTGTCGCACTGTTGCAGGGTCAGTACTGAGGGAGTGCCGCACAGTTGCAGGGTCAGAACTGAGGGAGTGCCGCACTGTCTCAGGGTCAGTATTGAGGTAGTGCCGCACCGTCGGAGGGTCGGTACCAAGGGAGCGCAGCACCGTCGGAGGGTCGGTACCGAGGGAGCGCAGCACCGCCACAGGCTCGGTACTGAGTGAGTGCCGCACCGTCGCAGGGTCAGTAGTGAGGATGTGCCGCGCCATCGGAAGGTCGGAACTGAGGGAGTGCTGCACTGTGGGAAGGTCGGTACTGAGAGAGTGCTGCACTGTCGGAGGGTCGGTACTGAGAGAGTGCTGCACTGTCGGAAGGTCGGTACTGAGAGAGTGCTGCACTGTCGGAAGGTCGGTACTGAGAGAGTACTGCACTGTGGGAAGGTCGGTACTGAGAGAGTGCTGCACTGTCGGAAGGTCGGTACTGAGAGAGTGCTGCACTGTGGGAAGGTCGGTACTGAAAGAGTGCTGCACTGTGGGAAGGTCGGTACTCGGAGTGCTGCACTGTCGGAAGGTCGGTACTGAGAGAGTGCTGCACTGTGGGAAGGTCGGTACTGAGAGAGTGCTGCACTGTCGGAAGGTTGGTACTCGGAGTGCTGCACTGTCGGAAGGTCGGTACTCGGAGTGCTGCACTGTCGGAAGGTCGGTACTGAGAGAGTGCTGCACTGTCGGAAGGTTGGTACTCGGAGTGCTGCACTGTCGGAAGGTCGGTACTCTGAGTGCTGCACTGTCGGAAGGTCGGTACTCGGAGTGCTGCAATGTCGGAAGGTCGGTACTGAGAGAGTACTGCACTGTGGGAAGGTCGGTACTGAGAGAGTGCTGCACTGTCGGAAGGTCGGTACTGAGAGAGTGCTGCACTGTCGGAAGGTTGGTACTCGGAGTAGTGCACTGTCGGAAGGTCGGTACTCGGAGTGCTGCACTGTCGGAAGGTCGGTACTCGGAGTGCTGCACTGTCGGAAGGACGGTACTGAGAGAGTGCTGCACTGTCGTAAGGTCGGTACTGAGAGAGTACTGCACTGTCGGAAGGTCGGTACTGAAAGAGTGCTGCACTGTCGGAAGGTCGGAACTGAGGGAGTGCTGCACTGTCGGAAGGTCGGTACTGAGAGAGTGCTGCACTGTGGGAAGGTCGGTACTGAGAGAGTGCTGCACTGTGGGAAGGTCGGTACTCGGAGTGCTGCACTGTCGGAAGGTCGGTACTGAGAGAGAGCTGCGCTGTCGGAAGGTCGGTACTGAGAGAGTGCTGCACTGTTGGAGGGTCGGTACTGAGAGAGTGCTGCACTGTGGGAAGGTCGGTACTGAGAGAGTGCTGCACTGTCGGAAGGTCGGTACTGAGAGAGTACTGCACTGTCGGAAGGTCGGTACTGAGAGAGTGCTGCACTGTCGGAGGGTCGGTACTGAGAGAGTGCTACACTGTCGGAAGGTCGGTACTGAGAGAGTGCTGCACTGTCGGAGGGTCGGTACTGAGAGAGTGCTGCACTGTCGGAAGGTTGGTACTGAGAGAGTGCTGCACTGTCGGAAGGTGGGTACTGAGAGAGTGCTGCACTGTGGGAAGGTCGGAACTGAGGGAGTGCTGCACTGTGGGAAGGTCGGTACTCGGAGTGCTGCACTGTCGGAAGGTCGGTACTGAGAGAGTGCTGTGCTGTCGGAAGGTCGGTACTGAGAGAGTGCTGCACTGTCAGAAGGTCGGTACTGAGAGAGTGCTGCACTGTCGGAAGGTCGGTACTGAGAGAGTGCTGCACTGTCAGAAGGTCGGTACTGAGAGAGTGCTGCACTGTCGGAAGGTCGGTACTGAGAGAGTGCTGCACTGTCGGAAGGTCGGTACTGAGAGAGTGCTGCACTGTGGGAAGGTCGGTACTGAGAGAGTGCTGCACAGTGGGAAGGTCGGTACTGAGAGAGTGCTGCACTGTCGGAAGGTCGGTACTCGGAGTGCTGCACTGTCGGAAGGTCGGTACTGAGAGAGTGCTGCACTGTCGGAAGGTCGGTACTGAGAGAGTGCTGTACTGTGGGAAGGTCGGTACTGAGAGAGTGCTGCACTGTGGGAAGGTCGGTACTGAGAGAGTGCTGCACTGTCGGAAGGTTGGTACTCGGAGAGCTGCACTGTCGGAAGGTCGGTACTCGGAGTGCTGCACTGTCGGAAGGTCGGTACTCGGAGTGCTGCACTGTCGGAAGGTCGGTACTGAGAGAGTACTGCACTGTCGGAAGGTCGGTACTGAGAGAGTGCTGCACTGTGGGAAGGTCGGTACTGAGAGAGTGCTGCACTGTGGGAAGGTCGGTACTGAGAGAGTGCTGCACTGTGGGAAGGTCGGTACTGAGAGAGTGCTGCACTGTGGGAAGGTCGGTACTCGGAGTGCTGCACTGTCAGAAAGTCGGTACTGAGAGAGTGCTGCACTGTGGGAAGGTCGGTATTCGGAGTGCTGCACTGTCGGAAGGTCGGTACTGAGAGAGTGCTGCACTGTGGGAAGGTCGGTACTCGGAGTGCTGCACTGTCGGAAGGTCGGTACTGAGAGAGTGCTGCACTGTCAGAAAGTCGGTACTGAGAGAGTGCTGCACTGTGGGAAGGTCGGTACTGAGAGAGTGCTGCACTGTGGGAAGGTCGGTACTCGGAGTGCTGCACTGTCGGAGGGTCGGTACTGAGAGAGTGCTGCACTGTCGGAAGGTCGGTACTGAGAGAGTGCTGCACTGTCAGAAAGTCGGTACTGAGAGAGTGCTGCACTGTCGGAAGGTCGGTACTCGGAGTGCTGCACTGTCGCAGGGTCGGTACTGAGAGAGTGCTGCACTGTGGGAAGGTCGGTACTGAGAGAGTGCTGCACTGTCGGAGGGTCGGTACTGAGAGAGTGCTGCACTGTCGGAAGGTCGGTACTGAGAGAGTGCTGCACTGTCGGAAGGTCGGTACTGAGAGAGTGCTGCACTGTCGGAAGGTCGGTACTGAGAGAGGTTGGTACTGAGAGAGTGCTGCACTGTCGGAAGGTCGGTACTCGGAGTGCTGCACTGTCGGAAGGTCGGTACTGAGAGAGTGCTGCACTGTCGGAAGGTCGGTACTGAGAGAGTGCTGCACTGTCGGAAGGTCGGTACTGAGAGAGTGCTGCACTGTCGGAAGGTCGGTACTCGGAGTGCTGCACTGTCGGAAGGTCGGAACTGAGAGAGTGCTGCACTGTCGGAAGGTCGGTACTGAGAGAGTGCTGCACTGTCGGAAGGTCGGTACTCGGAGTGCTGCACTGTCGGAAGGTCGGCACTGAGAGAGTGCTGCGCTGTCGGAAGGTCGGTACTGAGAGAGTGCTGCACTTTCGGAAAGTCAGTACTCGGAGTGCTGCACTGTGGGAAGGTCGGTACTGAGAGAGTGCTGCACTTTCGGAAAGTCAGTACTCGGAGTGCTGCACTGTCGGAAGGTCGGTACTGAGAGAGTGCTGCACTGTGGGAAGGTCGGTACTGAGAGAGTGCTGCACTTTCGGAAAGTCAGTACTCGGAGTGCTGCACTGTCGGAAGGTCGGTACTCGGAGTGCTGCACTGTCGGAGGGTCGGTACTGAGAGAGTACTGCACTGTGGGAAGATCAGTACTGAGAGAGTGCTGCACTGTGGGAAGTTCGGTACTGAGAGAGTGCTGCACTGTCGGAAGGTCGGTACTGAGAGAGTGCTGCACTGTCGGAAGGTCGGTACTCGGAGTGCTGCACTGTCGGAAGGTCGGTACTGAGAGAGTGCTGCGCTGTCGGAAGGTCGGGACACGGAGTGCTGCACGGTCGGAGGGTCGGTACTGAGAGAGTGCTGCACTGTCGGAAGGTCGGTACTCGGAGTGCTGCACTGTCGGAAGGTCGGTTCTGAGAGAGTGCTGCGCTGTCGGAAGGTCGGGACTCGGAGTGCTGCACTGTGGGAAGGTCGGTACTGAGAGAGTGCTGCACTGTCGGAAGGTCGGTACTCGGAGTGCTGCACTGTCGGAAGGTCGGTACTGAGAGAGTACTGCACTGTCGGAAGGTCGGTACTGAGAGAGTGCTGCACTTTCGGAAAGTCAGTACTCGGAGTGCTGCACTGTCGGAGGGTCGGTACTGAGAGAGTACTGCACTGTCGGAAGGTCGGTACTGAGAGAGTGCTGCACTGTCGGAAGGTCGGTACTGAGAGAGTGCTGCACTGTCGGAAGGTCGGTACTGAGAGAGTGCTGCACTGTGGGAAGGTCGGTACTGAGAGAGTGCTGCACTGTGGGAAGGTCGGTACTGAGAGAGTGCTGCACTTTCGGAAAGTCAGTACTCGGAGTGCTGCACTGTGGGAAGGTCGGTACTGAGAGAGTGCTGCACTGTGGGAAGGTCGGTACTGAGAGAGTGCTGCACTTTCGGAAAGTCAGTACTCGGAGTGCTGCACTGTCGGAAGGTCGGTACTGAGAGAGTGCTGCACTGTCGGAAGGTCGGTACTGAGAGAGTGCTGCACTTTCGGAAAGTCAGTACTCGGAGTGCTGCACTGTCGGAGGGTCGGTACTCGGAATGCTGCACTGTCGGAGGGTCGGTACTGAGAGAGTACTGCACTGTGGGAAGATCGGTACTGAGAGAGTGCTGCACTGTCGGAAGGTCGGTACTGAGAGAGTGCTGCACTTTCGGAAAGTCAGTACTCGGAGTGCTGCACTGTCGGAAGGTCGGTACTCGGAGTGCTGCACTTTCGGAAGGTCGGTACTGAGAGAGTACTGCACTGTGGGAAGATCGGTACTGAGAGAGTGCTGCACTGTGGGAAGGTCGGTACTGAGAGAGTGCTGCACTGTCGGAAGGTCGGTACTGAGAGAGTGCTGCACTGTCGGAAGGTCGGTACTGAGAGAGTGCTGCACTGTCGGAAGGTCGGTACTGAGAGAGTGCTGCACTGTCGGAAGGTCGGTACTCGGAGTGCTGCACTGTCAGAAGGTCGGTACTGAGAGAGTGCTGCACTGTCGGAAGGTCGGTACTGAGAGAGTGCTGCACTGTCGGAAGGTCGGTACTCGGAGTGCTGCACTGTCGGAAGGTCGGCACTGAGAGAGTGCTGCGCTGTCGGAAGGTCGGTACTGAGAGAGTGCTGCACTTTCGGAAAGTCAGTACTCGGAGTGCTGCACTGTCGGAGGGTCGGTACTGAGAGAGTACTGCACTGTCGGAAGGTCGGTACTGAGAGAGTGCTGCACTATCGGAAGGTCGGTACTGAGAAAGTGCTGCACTGTCGGAAGGTCGGTACTGAGAGAGTGCTGCACTGTGGGAAGGTCGGTACTGAGTGAGTGCTGCACTGTGGGAAGGTCGGTACTGAGAGAGTGCTGCACTTTCGGAAAGTCAGTACTCGGAGTGCTGCACTGTTGGAAGGTCGGTACTGAGAGAGTGCTGCACTGTCGGAAGGTCGGTACTGAGAGAGTGCTGCACTTTCGGAAAGTCAGTACTCGGAGTGCTGCACTGTCGGAGGGTCGGTACTGAGAGAGTACTGCACTGTGGGAAGATCAGTACTGAGAGAGTGCTGCACTGTGGGAAGGTCGGTACTGAGAGAGTGCTGCACTGTCGGAAGGTCGGTACTGAGAGAGTGCTGCACTGTCGGAAGGTCGGTACTCGGAGTGCTGCACTGTCGGAAGGTCGGTACTGAGAGAGTGCTGCGCTGTCGGAAGGTCGGGACTTGGAGTGCTGCACGGTCGGAGGGTCGGTACTGAGAGAATGCTGCACTGTCGGAAGGTCGGTACTCGGAGTGCTGCACTGTCGGAAGGTGGGTACTGAGAGAGTGCTGCGCTGTCGGAAGGTCGGGACTCGGAGTGCTGCACTGTGGGAAGGTCGGTACTGAGAGAGTGCTGCACTGTCGGAAGGTCGGTACTGAGAGAGTGCTGCACTTTCGGAAAGTCAGTACTCGGAGTGCTGCACTGTCGGAGGGTCGGTACTGAGAGAGTACTGCACTGTCGGAAGGTCGGTACTGAGAGAGTGCTGCACTGTCGGAAGGTCGGTACTGAGAGAGTGCTGCACTGTCGGAAGGTCGGTACTGAGAGAGTGCTGCACTGTGGGAAGGTCGGTACTGAGAGAGTGCTGCACTGTGGGAAGGTCGGTACTGAGAGAGTGCTGCACTTTCGGAAAGTCAGTACTCGGAGTGCTGCACTGTGGGAAGGTCGGTACTGAGAGAGTGCTGCACTGTGGGAAGGTCGGTACTGAGAGAGTGCTGCACTTTCGGAAAGTCAGTACTCGGAGTGCTGCACTGTCGGAAGGTCGGTACTGAGAGAGTGCTGCACTGTCGGAAGGTCGGTACTGAGAGAGTGCTGCACTTTCGGAAAGTCAGTACTCGGAGTGCTGCACTGTCGGAAGGTCGGTACTCGGAATGCTGCACTGTCGGAGGGTCGGTACTGAGAGAGTACTGCACTGTGGGAAGATCGGTACTGAGAGAGTGCTGCACTGTCGGAAGGTCGGTACTGAGAGAGTGCTGCACTGTCGGAAGGTCGGTACTGAGAGAGTGCTGCACTGTCGGAAGGTCGGTACTCGGAGTGCTGCACTGTCGGAAGGTCGGTACTGAGAGAGTGCTGCGCTGTCGGAAGGTCGGGACTCGGAGTGCTGCACGGTCGGAGGGTCGGTACTGAGAGAGTGCTGCACTGTCGGAAGGTCGGGACTCGGAGTGCTGCACTGTGGGAAGGTCGGTACTGAGAGAGTGCTGCACTGTCGGAAGGTCGGTACTCGGAGTGCTGCACTGTCGGAAGGTCGGTACTGAGAGAGTGCTGCACTGTGGGAAGGTCGGTACTGAGAGAGTGCTGCACTGTCGGAAGGTCGGGACTCGCAGTGCTGCACGGTCGGAGGGTCGGTACTGAGAGAGTGCTGCACTGTCGGAAGGTCGGGACTCGGAGTGCTGCACTGTCGGAAGATCGGTACTGAGAGAGTGCTGCACTGTCGGAAGGTCGGTACTGAGAGAGTGCTGCACTGTCGGAAGGTCGGGACTCGGAGTGCTGCACGGTCGGAAGGTCGGTACTGAGAGAGTGCTGCACTGTCGGAAGGTCGGTACTCGGAGTGCTGCACTGTCGGAAGGTCGGTACTGAGAGAGTGCTGCGCTGTCGGAAGGTCGGGACTCGGAGTGCTGCACGGTCGGAGGGTCGGTACTGAGAGAGTGCTGCACTGTCGGAAGGTCGGTACTCGGAGTGCTGCACTGTCGGAAGGTCGGTACTGAGAGAGTGCTGCGCTGTCGGAAGGTCGGGACTCGGAGTGCTGCACTGTGGGAAGGTCGGTACTGAGAGAGTGCTGCACTGTCGGAAGGTCGGTACTCGGAGTGCTGCACTGTCGGAAGGTCGGTACTGAGAGAGTACTGCACTGTCGGAAGGTCGGTACTGAGAGAGTGCTGCACTTTCGGAAAGTCAGTACTCGGAGTGCTGCACTGTCGGAGGGTCGGTACTGAGAGAGTACTGCACTGTCGGAAGGTCGGTACTGAGAGAGTGCTGCACTGTCGGAAGGTCGGTACTGAGAGAGTGCTGCACTGTCGGAAGGTCGGTACTGAGAGAGTGCTGCACTGTGGGAAGGTCGGTACTGAGAGAGTGCTGCACTGTGGGAAGGTCGGTACTGAGAGAGTGCTGCACTTTCGGAAAGTCAGTACTCGGAGTGCTGCACTGTGGGAAGGTCGGTACTGAGAGAGTGCTGCACTGTGGGAAGGTCGGTACTGAGAGAGTGCTGCACTTTCGGAAAGTCAGTACTCGGAGTGCTGCACTGTCGGAAGGTCGGTACTGAGAGAGTGCTGCACTGTCGGAAGGTCGGTACTGAGAGAGTGCTGCACTTTCGGAAAGTCAGTACTCGGAGTGCTGCACTGTCGGAAGGTCGGTACTCGGAATGCTGCACTGTCGGAGGGTCGGTACTGAGAGAGTGCTGCACTGTCGGAAGGTCGGGACTCGGAGTGCTGCACTGTCGGAAGGTCGGTACTGAGAGAGTGCTGCACTGTCGGAAGGTCGGTACTGAGAGAGTGCTGCACTGTCGGAAGGTCGGGACTCGGAGTGCTGCACGGTCGGAAGGTCGGTACTGAGAGAGTGCTGCACTGTCGGAAGGTCGGTACTCGGAGTGCTGCACTGTCGGAAGGTCGGTACTGAGAGAGTGCTGCGCTGTCGGAAGGTCGGGACTCGGAGTGCTGCACGGTCGGAGGGTCGGTACTGAGAGAGTGCTGCACTGTCGGAAGGTCGGTACTCGGAGTGCTGCACTGTCGGAAGGTCGGTACTGAGAGAGTGCTGCGCTGTCGGAAGGTCGGGACTCGGAGTGATGCACTGTGGGAAGGTCGGTACTGAGAGAGTGCTGCACTGTCGGAAGGTCGGTACTCGGAGTGCTGCACTGTCGGAAGGTCGGTACTGAGAGAGTACTGCACTGTCGGAAGGTCGGTACTGAGAGAGTGCTGCACTTTCGGAAAGTCAGTACTCGGAGTGCTGCACTGTCGGAGGGTCGGTACTGAGAGAGTGCTGCACTGTCGGAAGGTCGGTACTCGGAGTGCTGCACTGTCGGAAGGTCGGTACTGAGAGAGTGCTGCGCTGTCGGAAGGTCGGGACTCGGAGTGCTGCACGGTCGGAGGGTCGGTACTGAGAGAGTGCTGCACTGTCGGAAGGTCGGTACTCGGAGTGCTGCACTGTCGGAAGGTCGGTACTGAGAGAGTGCTGCGCTGTCGGAAGGTCGGGACTCGGAGTGCTGCACTGTGGGAAGGTCGGTACTGAGAGAGTGCTGCACTGTCGGAAGGTCGGTACTCGGAGTGCTGCACTGTCGGAAGGTCGGTACTGAGAGAGTACTGCACTGTCGGAAGGTCGGTACTGAGAGAGTGCTGCACTTTCGGAAAGTCAGTACTCGGAGTGCTGCACTGTCGGAGGGTCGGTACTGAGAGAGTACTGCACTGTCGGAAGGTCGGTACTGAGAGAGTGCTGCACTGTCGGAAGGTCGGTACTGAGAGAGTGCTGCACTGTCGGAAGTTCGGTACTGAGAGAGTGCTGCACTGTGGGAAGGTCGGTACTGAGAGAGTGCTGCACTGTGGGAAGGTCGGTACTGAGAGAGTGCTGCACTTTCGGAAAGTCAGTACTCGGAGTGCTGCACTGTGGGAAGGTCGGTACTGAGAGAGTGCTGCACTGTGGGAAGGTCGGTACTGAGAGAGTGCTGCACTTTCGGAAAGTCAGTACTTGGAGTGCTGCACTGTCGGAAGGTCGGTACTGAGAGAGTGCTGCACTGTCGGAAGGTCGGTACTGAGAGAGTGCTGCACTTTCGGAAAGTCAGTACTCGGAGTGCTGCACTGTCGGAAGGTCGGTACTCGGAATGCTGCACTGTCGGAGGGTCGGTACTGAGAGAGTGCTGCACTGTCGGAAGGTCGGGACTCGGAGTGCTGCACTGTCGGAAGGTCGGTACTGAGAGAGTGCTGCACTGTCGGAAGGTCGGTACTGAGAGAGTGCTGCACTGTCGGAAGGTCGGGACTCGGAGTGCTGCACGGTCGGAAGGTCGGTACTGAGAGAGTGCTGCACTGTCAGAAGGTCGGTACTCGGAGTGCTGCACTGTCGGAAGGTCGGTACTGAGAGAGTGCTGCACTGTCGGAAGGTCGGTACTCGGAGTGCTGCACTGTCGGAAGGTCGGTACTGAGAGAGTGCTGCGCTGTCGGAAGGTCGGGACTCGGAGTGATGCACTGTGGGAAGGTCGGTACTGAGAGAGTGCTGCACTGTCGGAAGGTCGGTACTCGGAGTGCTGCACTGTCGGAAGGTCGGTACTGAGAGAGTACTGCACTGTCGGAAGGTCGGTACTGAGAGAGTGCTGCACTTTCGGAAAGTCAGTACTCGGAGTGCTGCACTGTCGGAGGGTCGGTACTGAGAGAGTACTGCACTGTCGGAAGGTCGGTACTGAGAGAGTGCTGCACTGTCGGAAGGTCGGTACTGAGAGAGTGCTGCACTGTCGGAAGGTCGGTACTGAGAGAGTGCTGCACTGTGGGAAGGTCGGTACTGAGAGAGTGCTGCACTGTGGGAAGGTCGGTACTGAGAGAGTGCTGCACTTTCGGAAAGTCAGTACTCGGAGTGCTGCACTGTCGGAAGGTCGGTACTGAGAGAGTGCTGCACTGTGGGAAGGTCGGTACTGAGAGAGTGCTGCACTTTCGGAAAGTCAGTACTCGGAGTGCTGCACTGTCGGAAGGTCGGTACTGAGAGAGTGCTGCACTGTCGGAAGGTCGGTCCTGAGAGAGTGCTGCACTTTCGGAAAGTCAGTACTCGGAGTGCTGCACTGTCGGAAGGTCGGTACTCGGAATGCTGCACTGTCGGAGGGTCGGTACTGAGAGAGTACTGCACTGTGGGAAGATCGGTACTGAGAGAGTGCTGCACTGTCGGAAGGTCGGTACTGAGAGAGTGCTGCACTTTCGGAAAGTCAGTACTCGGAGTGCTGCACTGTCGGAAGGTCGGTACTCGGAGTGCTGCACTGTCGGAAGGTCGGTACTGAGAGAGTACTGCACTGTGGGAAGATCGGTACTGAGAGAGTGCTGCACTGTGGGAAGGTCGGTACTGAGAGAGTGCTGCACTGTCGGAAGGTCGGTACTGAGAGAGTGCTGCACTGTCGGAAGGTCGGTACTCGGAGTGCTGCACTGTCGGAAGGTCGGTACTGAGAGAGTGCTGCGCTGTCGGAAGGTCGGGACTCGGAGTGCTGCACGGTCGGAGGGTCGGTACTGAGAGAGTGCTGCACTGTCGGAAGGTCGGGACTCGGAGTGCTGCACTGTCGGAAGGTCGGTACTGAGAGAGTGCTGCACTGTCGGAAGGTCGGTACTCGGAGTGCTGCACTGTCGGAAGGTCGGTACTGAGAGAGTGCTGCACTGTCGGAAGGTCGGTACTGAGAGAGTGCTGCACTGTCGGAAGGTCGGGACTCGGAGTGCTGCACGGTCGGAGGGTCGGTACTGAGAGAGTGCTGCACTGTCGGAAGGTCGGTACTCGGAGTGCTGCACTGTCGGAAGGTCGGGACTCGGAGTGCTGCACTGTGGGAAGGTCGGTACTGAGAGAGTGCTGCACTGTCGGAAGGTCGGTACTCGGAGTGCTGCACTGTCGGAAGGTCGGTACTGAAAGAGTACTGCACTGTCGGAAGGTCGGTACTGAGAGAGTGCTGCACTTTCGGAAAGTCAGTACTCGGAGTGCTGCACTGTCGGAGGGTCGGTACTGAGAGAGTGCTGCACTGTCGGAAGGTCGGTACTGAGAGAGTGCTGCACTGTGGGAAGGTCGGTACTGAGAGAGTGCTGCACTTTCGGAAAGTCAGTACTCGGAGTGCTGCACTGTGGGAAGGTCGGTACTGAGAGAGTGCTGCACTGTGGGAAGGTCGGTACTGAGAGAGTGCTGCACTTTCGGAAAGTCAGTACTCGGAGTGCTGCACTGTCGGAAGGTCGGTACTGAGAGAGTGCTGCACTGTCGGATGGTCGGTACTGAGAGAGTGCTGCACTTTCGGAAAGTCAGTACTCGGAGTGCTGCACTGTCGGAAGGTCGGTACTCGGAATGCTGCACTGTCGGAGGGTCGGTACTGAGAGACTACTGCACTGTGGGAAGATCGGTACTGAGAGAGTGCTGCACTGTGGGAAGGTCGGTACTGAGAGAGTGCTGCACTGTCGGAAGGTCGGTACTGAGAGAGTGCTGCACTGTCGGAAGGTCGGTACTCGGAGTGCTGCACTGTCGGAAGGTCGGTACTGAGAGAGTGCTGCGCTGTCGGAAGGTCGGGACTCGGAGTGCTGCACGGTCGGAGGGTCGGTACTGAGAGAGTGCTGCACTGTCGGAAGGTCGGGACTCGGAGTGCTGCACTGTGGGAAGGTCGGTACTGAGAGAGTGCTGCACTGTCGGAAGGTCGGTACTCGGAGTGCTGCACTGTCGGAAGGTCGGTACTGAGAGAGTGCTGCACTGTGGGAAGGTCGGTACTGAGAGAGTGCTGCACTGTCGGAAGGTCGGGACTCGGAGTGCTGCACGGTCGGAGGGTCGGTACTGAGAGAGTGCTGCACTGTCGGAAGGTCGGGACTCGGAGTGCTGCACTGTCGGAAGGTCGGTACTGAGAGAGTGCTGCACTGTCGGAAGGTCGGTACTGAGAGAGTGCTGCACTGTCGGAAGGTCGGGACTCGGAGTGCTGCACGGTCGGAGGGTCGGTACTGAGAGAGTGCTGCACTGTCGGAAGGTCGGGACTCGGAGTGCTGCACTGTCGGAAGGTCGGTACTGAGAGAGTGCTGCACTGTCGGAAGGTCGGTACTGAGAGAGTGCTGCACTGTCGGAAGGTCGGTACTGAGAGAGTGCTGCACTGTCGGAAGGTCGGTACTGAGAGAGTGCTGCACTGTCGGAAGGTCGGTACTCGGAGTGCTGCACTGTCGGAGGGACTGTGAAATGTTTTGGAACATCCTGTATATATGAAAGTTCTTGCTCCTTCTCTCCTTTATTTCTCATCACTGACATTGACTGGATTGAATAATCTCAAAGTAACAAAACACCAAGAGGAGGTCCGGCCCTCTCCACTGTGAATGGCTGAGTGGATTGATTGACATGGGAGCAGACGACTAACATTTTTAGGATGGGTGGCTTTCGATGTCCCTGAGCTACTCATTGGTTGTGGGAGATGTCAGTCAGAGAAGCCAACCAATCGGCTCTTTTCCTCCTCTTCCTCTTTCGCAGCTGGTTGATTTCCTGATCGGGATTGAAAAACAAGTGAGACGGTGAGTAAAGGAGCAGAGTTTGTACAGATTGTATCCCATAATATCCACACTAATGTTCAGGACTGAATATCCAGTGAGTGACGGAGCAGAGTTTGTACAGATTGTATCCCATAATATCCACACTAATGTTCAGGACTGAATATCCAGTGAGTGACGGAGCAGAGTTTGTACAGATTGTATCCCATAATATCCACACTAATGTTCAGGACTGAATATCCAGTGAGTGACGGAGCAGAGTTTGTACAGATTGTATCCCATAATATCCACACTAATGTTCAGGACTGAATATCCAGTGAGTGACGGAGCAGAGTTTGTACAGATTGTATCCCATAATATCCACACTAATGTTCAGGACTGAATATCCAGTGAGTGACGGAGCAGAGTTTGTACAGATTGTATCCCATAATATCCACACTAATGTTCAGGACTGAATATCCAGTGAGTGACGGAGCAGAGTTTGTACAGATTGTATCCCATAATATCCACACTAATGTTCAGGACTGAATATCCAGTGAGTGACGGAGCAGAGTTTGTACAGATTGTATCCCATAATATCCACACTAATGTTCAGGACTGAATATCCAGTGAGTGACGGAGCAGAGTTTGTACAGATTGTATCCCATAATATCCACACTAATGTTCAGGACTGAATATCCAGTGAGTGACGGAGCAGAGTTTGTACAGATTGTATCCCATAATATCCACACTAATGTTCAGGACTGAATATCCAGTGAGTGACGGAGCAGAGTTTGTACAGATTGTATCCCATAATATCCACACTAATGTTCAGGACTGAATATCCAGTGAGTGACGGAGCAGAGTTTGTACAGATTGTATCCCATAATATCCACACTAATGTTCAGGACTGAATATCCAGTGAGTGACGGAGCAGAGTTTGTACAGATTGTATCCCATAATATCCACACTAATGTTCAGGACTGAATATCCAGTGAGTGACGGAGCAGAGTTTGTACAGATTGTATCCCATAATATCCACACTAATGTTCAGGACTGAATATCCAGTGAGTGAAGGAGCAGAGTTTGTACAGATTGTATCCCATAATATCCACACTAATGTTCAGGACTGAATATCCAGTGAGTGAAGGAGCAGAGTTTGTACAGATTGTATCCCATAATATCCACACTAATGTTCAGGACTGAATATCCAGTGAGTGAAGGAGCAGAGTTTGTACAGATTGTATCCCATAATATCCTCACTAATGTTCAGGACTGAATATCCAGTGAGTAAAGGAGCAGAGTTTGTACAGATTGTATCCCATAATATCCTCACTAATGTTCAGGACTGGACTTTGTTTCGCTGTGATTTGTTCAACTTTGTCTTTGATTCAATGAATCAAGATCTTTCAGTTGTTTACAATGCTGCTTGTTCACACTCTGTTTGTTAACAGGCTGCCACACGTCAACGCAGTGAGCGAGAGAGCAAAGAATCAGGATTGGGGTCCGTGTTGGTGGGTGGGAGGGGATGCGATAACTGGAGGGAGAGGAAGGAGCGGGGTAGAGAAAAGGAGGGGAGAGAGGGAGTGGCAAGGGGGAATGGCAAGAGCAAGAACTCAGGGCGGGGGCGATAGAGGGAGAAAGAACGAGAGCATAAACTTGAGGTGGCAGAGAGAGAGAGACAACGAGCTGTGTCCCTGGGAGGGGGGGCGGGGGTGTGGAGGGGAGTGGTAGTGTGCAAGTGGGGAATGGGGTTATGGAAAGAGAGAGGGATAGAGCAGAGAGACCTGGTTGCAGTGAGGGGAGAGAGACAGAGAGCAAACAGGGAGCTGGGGAGTGCAGGGAGGGTTGGTGCAGGGGTATTTGGGGAGAGAGAGGGGGCAGCGACCTTGGGGGAGAAAGAGAGAGAGAGAGACAGGAAGTGCAGGAACATCAAGGAGATGGTGGTGGAAAGACTGAGACAACAGGCCCAGGATGAAGAGAGAGTGGGAATCCAGGGGCAGGAAGGGAGCGAAAAAGAGTGCAGGCACGTTGAGTGGAAAAGAGCAGTGGCCCAGGGGTGAGATAGTAAGCGACAGAGGGAGAGAGCAGGGACCCGGGGGCTGAGGGAGGGGGCGAGAGTGAGTGGAGAGTACACAGATGGTATAGCTTGATGTTGGTGGGATTGGGACAAGCTCGTTGAAGCCAAGTCTGGGCACCACACTATAGGAAAGATGTGAAGACATTAGAGAGGATGCAGAAAAGATTTACAAGATTGGTTCCAGGGATGAGGGCCTTCAGTTACATGGATAGACTGGAGAAGCTGTTCCCAACAGGGAAGAGAAGGTTGAGAGGAAATTTGATACAGTAGTTCAAAATCATGAGTCTATACAGAATAGACAGTGTTAAACTCCAGAAAGTTTGTTATGTCAGGATAATGCTGGAACCTATCCTGACTCAGTTTCACATTTATTGTACAGAGTAAAAGGATTGCAAGTGTGTAACTCCTCACACCAAACCCTCCCCCAGTCTCAGTAAGTGTCAGCTTATACCTGCTCAAGTAAGACCCCAATTAACATCCTCTAACTGTATATAATCAAACAATTGATACACAATTAACAGATAGCAGGGAGAAACTGCTCTCATTGGTGGAAGGATCGAGAACCAGAGGACATCGATTTAAGCTATACAGCAGAAGAAGCAACTGCGACATGAAGAAAAGCTGTTTTTACGCAGCAAGGGGTTAGGATCCGGAATTCACTTCCTGATAGTGTGGTGAAGGCAGATTGAATCGTGGCTTTCAAAACGGAACTGGATAATTATCTAAATAGAAAAAATTACAGGGCGACAGGGAAAGGGTGGTGAAGTGGGACTGGATGAGAAGCTCTTGCAGAGAGCTGACACAGACACGACGGGTCGAATGGCCTCTGTCTGTGCTGAAACTGTTCGATGAATCTATGATTCACATTGAAGATATCCAGTTATAGGAGGCAGGACTCACAGTGATGCTGGAGAAATGTCACCAGATGCTGTGTGTCGGGCACCATGTGGGTGTGGATACTTGGAGACCCAATAGGGCTAAAGAGGGCCTCCCTCAACAACAACCTGCATTTTTATAGCACATTTAACATAGTAAAATATCCCAAGGCACTTCACAGGAATGTTATCAAATAAATCACAACACCAATCCATCAAAGGAGATATTAGGACAGATGATTAAAATCTTGGTCAAAGAGATGGATTTTAAGGAGCCTCTTCAAGGAGGAGAGAGAGGTGAAGAGGTTCAGACAGGAAATTCCAGAGTTAACAACCCAGACAGTTGAAGGCAGGGCCACCAATGGTGGAGTTATTACAATCGGGGATGCTCAAGAGGCCGGAATTAGAGGAGTGCAGATATCTCAGAGGGTTGTGGGGCTGGAGGAGGTTATAGAGATAGGGAGGGGCGAGGACATGGAGGGATTTGAAAACACGCTCAATAATCTCACTAAAACTAACAGGTGTTAGATTTCCTGGGAACAGTGGGTTATTCCTCACATACTGTTAGAACTGTGGACAAACAATATAACTCCGATGAGTTAATGAAAGTAGAATGGTTAATAAGCAGTACTGATTGAAGACAATGTATTAAGATGTCTATTCCAGCTGGTACCTGGGTCTTTACCACGTTTCACAGCTTCAGGAACCCAGACACAAAGACAACACTGACACCTGCAGCTCTAACTAGTTACCACTTTAAATCAAATCAAACTTCCAGGCTGCAGCTTCGAGTGGGAAAAGCATTCTGTTCACAGCCTTGGGACTTAACCTCTTAGGAACTGAATCTAGTACAACAGAAATATTCTAAGTTATTGTCAGCCGTGGTTTAGTTAACACTCTCACCTCGGAGTCAGAAGGTTGTGGGTTTAAGGCCCATTCCAGAGATTTGAGCACTGAGGCTGACACTCCAGTGCAGTACTGAGGGTGTTAAACTGAGGCTCCCTCTGTCCACTCAGGTGGACATAAAAGATCACAGGGCACTATTTCAAAGAGCAGGGGAGTTATCCCCGGGATCCTGGTCAATATTTATCCCTCAATCAACATCACAAAAACAGATTAGCTGGTCATTATCACATTGCTGTTTGTGGGATCTTGCTGTGTACAAATTGACTGCTGCATTTCCAACATGAAAGCAGTGACTGCATTTCAATTGGCTTTCAAGTGTTTAGGGACATCTGGTGATCATGAAAGGTGCTATATCAATGCAATTCTTCCATGAGCTATAAAGAAATCCAACACAGGCAATCCAGGCAAAATCCATTGATCCACATTTACTGCCCCCACAGTTCAGTAACCTGCTGACCCTCCTTGGACACCAGTCTCCCAGTGAGGGGTCAGCACCTTCAGAGATGGCAGAGAATCGGAGGAAACTCACTCATTATTTTATTGTGTTACAGGAGTATCTCACCGTATTAAATCAGAGAATAGAGAGTGGATAGACACCGCACCCAGCCAAGACCCGAGGAGATCCCGGACATCACCCCAGGGACAACTCCACAGAAAAAGCATCTGCAATAAATCTGATTGGTCAGGAGAAGTGAAATTGACCAGTGTCCTGCGTCTAATCAAAACCAAAGCTTCCATCAGTTTGGCTGTGGGATATCAGTCTGTCCAGGAGATGGAGGGATTGTAACGGGTGAGTTTGGAAAGAAGTCTCTCAGGTTCCACAAGCAGTGGTTTTCACACAGTCATTGGTGTTCCTGAAACACTGGAACATCCACTCAGATGAAAGGTCATTCACAGTGAGGGACGTAAGGACTGCTCAGACCGTGACGAGGACTTTGAGTGTTCATTATACCTTGTGATGCATTGGCAGATCCTGACAGGTGTCTGACATTTGCTGAGGGCTTTATATGATTGTTGGACCTCCTCATCCACAGATGGTGAGAGTGTAGACAGTCTTAGTGACACCATTGTGTCTCCTGTAACACGAGAGCAGCCACATGACAGAGAAAACAATTGAATGTGGACAATTTGACGGAGTCTCTGCGAGGTCATCAGGCCCTGTGAATCCTCAATCCACCAACACAGAGGAGAGGTGGTTCTAGTGTGAAGTGTGTGAGAAGACCTGCGTACGGTTATCGTACCTCCTGAAACACCAACACACCCACACGGGAGAAACTGTTCATTTGCGAGGTGTGTGACAGAACAGGGCGGCACAGTGGCGCAGTGGTTAGCACCGCAGCCTCACAGCTCCAGGGACCTGGGTTCAATTCTGGGTACTGCCTGTGCGGAGTTTGCAAGTTCTCCCTGTGTCTGCGTGGGTTTCCTCCGGGTGCTCCGGTTTCCTCCCACATGCCAAAGACTTGCAGGTTGATAGGTAAATTGGCTGTTATAAATTGCCCCTAGTATTGGTAGGTGGTAGGGAAATATATAGGTACAGGTGGGAATGTGGTAGGAATATGGGATTAGTGTAGGATTAGTATAAATGGGTAGTTGATGGTCGGCACAGACTCGGTGGGCCGAAGGGCCTGTTTCAGTGCTGTATCTCTAAACTAAACTAAACATTCTCTCAATCATCCCACCACCTGGTCCATCAGAGAACCCACACAGGGGAGAAACCCTTCACGTGTGACATTTGCAACAAAGCTTTCCTAATGTTGTCCAATCACTTACAAAACCAGCACAGTCACACAGGGGAGAGACCCTTCATGTGTGAGCTGTGTGACAGGGCCTTCACACACCCATCGAAGCTGCTGATACACCAGCGGATGCACACAGCGGACAGATGCTTCAAGTGCGAGGTTTGTGGCAAGGCCTTCATGCAGTCGTCCACCCTGCTTCGCCATCAAAGGATACACACAGGGGAGAGGCCCTTCAGGTGTGAGGTGTGTGACAAAGCCTTCATGCAGTCATCGACCCTCCTTCGCCATCAAAGTATTCACGCAGTGGAGAAACCCTTCAGTTGTGAGGTGTGTGATAAAGCTTTTGTGAAGTCATCCACCCTCCTGGTCCACCAGCGAGTGCACACAGGGGAGAGACTGTTCAAGTGCAAGGTTTGTGGCAAGGCCTTCACTGAGTCATTGACCCTCATTCGCCATCACAGGATCCACACGGGGGAGAGGCCCTTCCCACACCGCTCGAGCCTGCGCCAGCAGCAGAGGATTCACATGGGAGAGAAACCCTTCAAGTGTGAGGTGTGTGATAAAGTCTTCAGACACTCATCGACCCTCCTGGCTCACTACGGAACCCACACAGGGGAGAAACCCTTCAAAGTCGAGGTGTGTGACAAAACGTTCCCTCAATCATCCCACCTCCTGGTCCATCAGAGAACACACACAAGGGAGAAACCCTTCACGTGTGACATTTGCAACAAAGCTTTCCCAAAGTTGTCCAGACTCTTACAACACCAGCGCATTCATACAGGGGAGAGAGCGTTCAGGTGTGTGGTGTGTGATAAGACCTTCACACAGTCATCAGCCCTCCTTCTCCATCACAGGATCCACACAGGGGAGAAACCATTCAAGTGTGATATTTGTGATAAGACCTTCAGACAGTCGTCGACCCTCCGTCTCCATCACAGGATCCACACAGGGGAGAAACTCTTCAGGTGTGAAGTGTGTGACAGGGCCTTCACACACCGATCGACGCTCCTGATACACCAGCGGATCCACACAGGGGAGAGACCCTTCAGGTGTGAAGTTTGTGGTAAAGCCTTCGTATGTTCATCAAACCTCCTGGTTCATTTCAGGACCCACACAAGGGTGAAACCCTCCCGCTGTGAGTTTTGTAAGAAAACCTTCCCACATTTGTCAGACCTGGTGGAACATCAGCAGACCCACACAGGGGAGACCCCATTCAGGTGTGAGTTCTGCAACAAAGCTTTCAAACAGTTGCCTGATCTCCTGGAACATCAACGTACTCACACAGGAGGCAAACCCTTCCAGTGTGACGTGTGCCAGGAATGTTTCACCTACTCCTCCTCTCTAGAGCTTCACCAGAGTCTCCACACAGGATAGAAACTCTCCGAGATTGACATGTACCAGTGCAGTTTCACCATCTCCTCCTCCTCCTCCCTTCCAGTATGATCACTGCAAGAACTGCTTCACTGACATAGCCACATCGGCTTGGAGCAAACTCAAGTCCTCCAGCATTGTGATGGTCTTCAGAGCTGTCTCCAGGCTGCCTTGTCCCCCTGCAGCTGAGCAGCCGTTTCATTGTGGTACCTGTTCCAGAATTTGCAGCAACATCACCAAGCTTACCCAGTCTCACTGTATGCAGACCCGTAAGAACGATTTAGAGGTTCAATGTTTCTGAAAAGACCGTTGACCAATCTGCTCCATTCAAATGCAGTGGATGTGAGCTTCGCCTGTGAATGCCTGAATTTGGTTGTGGTACATGTTAGGTGTGTCACTGGTCTTGGATCTGTTGTCTCCGAACACGGTATGGGGTTTATACATAGGAGAATGGTACCTGTAGATCAAGATTGTATGACTGATAACTCAAAGCAATCTTTATAAGCTTATAACTGTGGGGAGTTTGAGCCTTACCTGTAATGGCTAATCCATCAGGGAAGATAGATCTGGGAAAATAATGAGCTCAAGATTAATACCTGTGATATAACAGGTGTACTTCGATCAAAAAGAAGGATGTTCTTCAAAAATCCTAACTTAAGTCAAATGAACATCTGACTGGGGAAACAGCTCCAGTCTCCTGAGATCACTCAATCCAGACTTCAATATAATGGTGAGGGTGAACTCCAGTCAGCTCCATTAATCTTGTTATAATCATCCAGGATTCAGTTAAAGGACTCCAAGAATGTTGAAACATTTGTTATTTTGGTTTCATAAAATACTTCTCAGTATTGGTACAAGATACATAGGGTATTATTCGTCTGATGATTGAGCTTGCTTCTGTATAGCTGTACATTCCTGCAATAAATCTCTCTTATTATCCTGAGCCTACACTATATACTCAATTAGCCTGGTGTTTTCCCACCTATGGAAATGATTAGAAATGTCTGATTGGTATCCCTGTGTGTTTGATTAAAACAAGTTGATGAAGTGTATTTGTTCCCAGTGAGTGTGCTTGTCCACTCTGTCCACTGATGAGATCTCTGTTTCACTCAGTGGGAGGTGTGGACTTGCCTATGGGAGCTCTTTAGTTTTCATGAGGAAGCTCAGGTAAGGGCAATGGTTGCAGGTTATGAGGCCCAAACTGCCTTGAGTCGCAGGTGATCAGCTTTTCTGAATGATCAGGTTATTATTGATGAATGGATTTTTTTTTGGCACTGCAAAAAATGATTAACTGTCACAATTTTCTGATCACTTTGATTTGACACCAATCTTTTTTTCTCCAGCAACACACTACCCAGGTCCTGACAGGAAATGGGTTGCCTTTGCCACTTTCTCAGGTTGATACCAGATCACCAACAACAAAAACTTTTTTTTAATTCATTCATGGGATGTGGGTGTCGCTGGCTCGGCCAGCATTTATTGCCCATCCCTAATTGCCCTTGAGAAGGTGGTGGTGAGCTGCCTTCTTGAACCGCTGCAGTCCATGGGAGGTAGGTACACCCACAGTGCTGTTTGGAAAAGAGTTCCAGGATTTTGACCCAGCGACAGTGAAGGAACGGCGATATAGTTACAAGTCAGGATAGTGTGTGGTTTGGAGGGGAATTTGTAGGTGGTGGTGTTCCCATGCATCTGCTGCCCTTGTCCTTCTAGTTGGTCGAGGTCGTGGGTTTGGAAGGTGCTGTCTAAGGAGCCTTGGTGTATTGCTTGTATTTATATAGTGCCTTAGATATCATAAAACATTTCAAGGCGCTTTCACAGGAGTATTAGCAAATAAAAATTTAAACATAGCTACATAGGGAGATATTAGGACAGGTGATCAAAAGTTTAGTCAAAAAGAGGTAGGTTTTAAAGGAAAAAAGAGAGGGATGGAGAGGTTCAGGGAGGGACTTCCAGAGTTACGGGTCCAGGCAGCTGAAGACACAGCCACCAATACTGGGGAAATTAAAATCAGGGATGCTCAAGAGGACGAAATTAGATGAATGCAGATATCTCGGAGGTTTGTGGGGCTGGAGGAGATTACAGAGATAGGGAGGGACCAGGCCATGGAGGGATTTGAAAACAAGGATGCAAATTTTAAAATCGAGGCGTTGTTTAAACGGGAGCCGATATAGGTCAGCGAGCCCAGGGGTGATGGGTGAACAGCACTTTGTGCAAGTTAGGACACTGGCAGCAGAGTTTTGAGAATATTTCTGAAGGTGTGCGACTCGGTGAATGGTGAGTTTGTAACCTGAGATTCCTTTAGCCATGTGGGAGTGGAGGCCTGGATTTGTACAGTTCCTCTGAGGGAATGCTGTCCTACAGAGGGGCAGCACTGAGGGAGTGGTACCTTTTTGGAGGGGTATTACAAAGGAACAGAAGAAAGTCATTTAACTTTTTTGAGTATGTTCCACCATTCAGTGAGATCATGGCGGATCTGTGATCTAACTCCATATACCTGACCTTTCCACATCTCCCTTTATACTTTTGGTCAACAAAAACCTATCAACCCCAGATTTAAAATTAACAATGACCGGGCATCAATTGTCATTTGTGGAAGAGAATTCCAAATTTTTCACACCCTTTGTGTGTGGAAGAGTTTCCTAATTTCACTCAAGAAAGCTCTGGCTCTAATATTTAGACTGTGCCCCAAGCCCTCCCAAGCAGTGGAAATAGTTTCTCTCTGTTCATCCTATCTGTTCCCTTAAAATATTCAAAACTTTGAGTAAATCACCCCTAATCTTCTAATGTCCAGGGAATACAACCCTAGTTTGTTTAATCTCCCCTCGTAATTTAACTCTTATACTCCTAGTATCATTCTAATAAATGTAGGCTGCACTCCCTCCAAGTCCAATATATCCCGGCACCCAAGACTGCTCACAGTAACTCCAGGTGTGGTCTTAACAGGAATACAAATAGAAAGTGCTGGAAATGCTCAGCAGGTCTGGCAGCATCAGTGCAGAGAGAAACAGAATTAATGTTTCAGGTCTGGGACCTTTCATCAAAAAGGTTCTGATGAAAGGTCACAGAGCTGAAACGTTAACTCTGATTTTCTCTCTCCACAGATACTGCGGACCTGCTGCGTATTTCCAGCAGTTTCATTTCAGATTTCCAGAATCTGCAGTAATTTGCTTTTATTTTAGTGATCCTAACAGGGCTTTGTATATCTGAAGCATAACTTCTCCCCTCTTGTATTCTAGACCTCCCGATATAAAGATCTGCATTCCATTAGACATTTTGATTATTTCCTGTACCTCCTCATGACATTTTAATGATCTATGTACCTGGAACTCCAAGTCTATTCAGAGCCCCCCTATTTCTAGCTTTTCACCATTTATAAAGTACTCTGTTGTATCCTTTTTAGGTTCAAAGTAAATGACCTGACATTGATCTTGATACGGCCAAGTGAGGAGGGGTCACAGTCAGCCCTCTTGTCCTTCCCCTTATTTGACCACAATAGGGTTTATTCCTTTTTTTAAAAAAACAGTGGTTGTGCTTACTACCTCTGTGAGTGTTTTACATTTTAACATTACTGTGATCGTGAATGAACCAATCGGACAGGTTTGTCTTGAGTTTACACAAGAAAGCGGCAACTTTGTTAGACTTAACAATCGAACCCCGATTTACAAATAATAAAAAAAATCCACGACACATTCACGCACACAGTTACACGAGGATCACACACACACACAAATAGATTACAAAGTGGAAGGTAGGTTTTTTGGTTGGATTAAAGTCCAGAATAAATAAAAGTTAAATACACAGTCTGAAGTTGGATGATTCGCTGGTCTTCTGGCTGGGGTTGTACTCTTGAAGTCTTGGTTGGTCAAAGTGCACTTTGTAGCTGGCCCACTTTGCTCAGGGTTTACTTGGAGGCAGAATTGCAGTTGGCTCTCTTCCCCCTGGTCTCTGGCTGTAGCAGTTTGTAGGCTTGGAGAGTCCACAGTCACAGAAGGTTTTCAAACTTGATGTTTTCTGGGGAAAGGGAAAGAAAGGGAGGCACACAGCCTTCCCTGCTGTTGCAGTCTCAGTTTCTGCTTGTCTTCTGCCTGTGTCACAAAACTTCAAGTTTTCCCAGAGATGGTCACATGGTTCTCTCAGTCCACTTTGTTTTTAATGCAGTCCAAAGTCAGAAACCCAAAACCCCTCTCTCAGGTAGTATTGTCAGTGTTTACCCCTGGAGGGACATCACCACTTATGAATGCACTGTCAGAGGGGCAATTCTGAGGGATCATTGCACTGTCAGAGGATGAGCACGGAGGGAGTGCTGCACAGTCAGAAGGTAAGTACTGAGGGAGCGATGCACCATCGGAGGGGCGGTACTGAAAGAGAGGGCCACACTGTCGAGGGTCGGTACTAAGGGGCGCCAGACTGTCGGAGGGTCAGTTTTGAGGGGGCATCACACTGTCGGAGGGTCAGTACTGAGGGAACGCTGCCCTGTTGGAGGTCGGTACTGAGGGAGTGCTGCCCTGTTGGAGGTCGGTACTGAGGGAGTGCTGCACTGTCGGAGGGGTGGTTCTGAAGGATCACGGCAATGTCAGAGGTTCAGTACAGAGGGAATGCTGCACTAACAGGCGGGTGGTACTGAGGAAGTGCTGCACTGTCGGAGTGCCGCGCTGATGGAGGTTCGGTACTGATGGAGCGCCGCACAGTCCAAGAGTCGGCACTGAGTGAGCACTGTACTGTTGGAGGGTCGGTACTGAGGGAGCGCCGCACTGGGAGAGGGTCGGTACTGAGGGAGTGCTGTGATGTCAGAGGGTTGGTACTGAGGGGGCGCCATAGTCAGAGGGTCAGTACTGAGGGGGTGCAGCACTGTCGGAGGATCGTTGGTGAGGGATTACAGCAATGTTGGAGGGTCAGTATAGAGGGAGAGATGCACTGTTGTAGGGTCTGTACTGAGAGGGCGCCACACTGTTGTAGGGTCGGTACTAAGGGAGTACCGCACTGTCAGACGGGTGGTACTGAGGAAGTGCTGCACTGTTGGAAGGTCGGTACTGAGGGAATGCTGCACTGTCGGCATGCCGCGCTGATGGTGGCTCAGTACTGATGCAGCGCCGCACTCTCAGAGGGTCAGAACTGAGGGAGCACTGCAGTGTTGGAGAGTTGGTACTGAGGGAGCACTGTACTGTCGGAGGGTCGGTACTGAGGGAGCGCCATAGTCGGCGGGTCGGTACTGAGGGAGTGACGCACTGTCGGAGGATCGTTAGTGAGGGATTGCAGTAATGTAGGGTCGGTACTGAGGGAGCGATGCACTTTTGGAGGGTCGGTAATGGGGTGGGGGGGGGGGGGGGCGCCACACTGTTGCAGGGTTGGTACTGAGGGAGTCCAGCACTGTTGGAGGGTCAGTACTGAGGCAGTGCCGAACTGTCGGAGGGTCAGTACTGAGGGAGTGCTGCACTGTCGGAGGGTCAGTTACAGAGGGAGTCCTGCACTGTCGAAGGGATGGGACTGAGGGAGTGCTGCACTGTCAGAGGGACTGTGAAATGCTTTAGAACATCCTGTATATATGAAAGTTCTTGCTCCTTCTCCTTTATTTCTAATCACTGACAGTGACTGGATTGAATATTCTCAAAGTGACAAAGCACCAAGAGGTGGTCCCGCCCTCTTCTTTGTGATTGGCTGAGTGAATTGATTGACAGGAATGGCGGGTTGCAATATATCTGGGGTACCCATTGGCTGCGAGAAATGTCAATCTGAGCATCCAACCAATCGGATCATTCTCTCTTCCGCTTCCGCAACTGGTTCACTTCCTGACTGAAAACCAAGGGAGGAGACGGTGAGTAAAGGAGCAGAGTTTGTACAGATTGTATCCCATAATATCCACACTAATGGTCAGGACTGAATATCCAGTGAGTGACGGAGCAGAGTTTGTACAGATTGTATCCCATAATATCCACACTAATGTTCAGGACTGAATATCCAGTGAGTGACGGAGCAGAGTTTGTCCAGATTGTATCCCATAATATCCACACTAATGTTCAGGACTGAATATCCAGTGAGTGAAGGAGCAGAGTTTGTCCAGATTGTATCCCATAATATCCACACTAATGTTCAGGACTGAATATCCAGTGAGTGAAGGAGCAGAGTTTGTACAGATTGTATCCCATAATATCCACACTAATGTTCAGGACTGAATATCCAGTGAGTGACGGAGCAGAGTTTGTATAGATTGTATCCCATAATATCCACACTAATGTTCAGGACTGAATATCCAGTGAGTGACGGAGCAGAGTTTGTACAGATTGTATCCCATAATATCCACACTAATGTTCAGGACTGAATATCCAGTGAGTGACGGAGCAGAGTTTGTCCAGATTGTATCCCATAATATCCACACTAATGTTCAGGACTGACTATCAATTCCTTGTGACTTGTTCAGGTTTATCTTTGAATAAATTAATAGATTTTTCAATTATTTTATTTGCTGCTTGTTCACACTCTTAACAAATTTCATAGAGGGATACAGCACTGAAACAGGCCCTTCGGCCCACCGCGTGTGTGCTGACCAACAACCACCCATTTATACAAATCCTACATTGATCCCATATCCCCTACCACATCCCTACCATTCTCCTACCACCTACCTGCACTAGGGGCAATTTACAATGGTCAAATTACCTATCACCCTTCAAGTCTTTGGCTGTGGGAGGAAACCGGAGCACCCAGCAGAAACCCATGTGGTCACAGGGAGAACTTGCAAACTCCACACAGGCAGTACCCAGAACTGAACCCGGGCTGCTGGAGCTGTGAGGCTGCAGTGCTAACCACTGCACCACTGTGCTACCCCAAATTGCCTAGTTTTAACTAAGAGAGCAGGTACCATCTGATGTGGATTGGGTGGGTGGGGACAAAAGAGAGTGAGAGAGGAGAGGAAACGTGGGGTATTGGGGGAAGCGGCCTTGGTGGCAGAGGATGGTGGGTGGTAGAGACTCGGTCTGGGGGAGGCAAAGAGAGGGAGAGAGAGGGGGAGTGAACGGGTAGATATGGGAAGGTGGAGAGAGATGGAGAGAACGAGCAGGGGCCTGGAGGGGATGTTATGGGAAGTCAGAGGGAGAAGGTGTTTTGGAAAGAGAGAAAGAGGGTGAGAGCAGCGTCGTGGTTGCAATGGGGAGGGGGTGAGGGAGAGAGAGCACGCAGAGTGCTTGGGAAGTGTGGCGAGCATTGGTGTGAGTGAACAGGAACCCGGGTGGGTTGGGGGAAAGAGTGCAGTGACCGCGGATAGAAAACTAGGATGAGACCGCACCTGGAGTATTGCGTGCAGTTCTGGTCACCGCATTATAGGAAGGATGTGGAAGCTATGGAAAGGGTGCAGAGGAGATTTACTGGGATGTTGCCTGGAATGGAGGGAAGGTCTTACGAGGAAAGGCTGAGGGACTTGAGGTTGTTTTCGTTGGAGAGAAGGAGGAGGAGAGGTGACTTAATAGAGACACATAAGATAATCAGAGGGTTAGATAGGGTGGATAGTGAGAGTCTTTTTCCTCGGATGGTGATGGCAAACACGAGGGGACATAGCTTTAAGTTGAGGGGTGATAGATATAGGACAGATGTCAGAGGTAGTTTCTTTACTCAGAGAGTAGTAGGGGCATGGAACGCCCTGCCTGCAACAGTAGTAGACTCGCCAACTTTAAGGGCATTTAAGTGGTCATTGGATAGACATATGGATGAAAATGGAATAGTGTAGGTCAGATGGTTTCACAGGTCGGCGCAACATCGAGGGCCGAAGGGCCTGTACTGCGCTGTAATGTTCTAATTCTAAAAAAGAAGGGACTACATCAGAGTGTTGAGAGAGAAGCTATGAGCAGGGACCTTGGGGGTGGGGGCCGCAGTTTGTGGGAAGAGAGTGAGAGGGAGTCGGGACCTAAGAGAGAGCAGGGAATGAGGTAGCGTTGCAGTGGGATGGGGAGAGAGAGAGCAAGTGAGCAGGTAGCTGGGGGTTGTGAGGAGGGTTGGTGTGAGTGAACAGGGACCCGGGGGTGAACAGAGAAAGGGCAGTGACCTTGAGAGAGGGCAAGGGTTGGTGGAGAAACTGAGAGAGAGCAGAGCCAGGGGAAGAGATAGAGGGCAGGAATCCAGGGGGAAGAATGGGGAGAAAAGAAGTGCGCAGCATCCTTGGGTGAGAGAGAAATGGAAATAGCAGGGAGCTGCGGAGATTGAGAGAGCCAGAGAGGGAGAGTAATATGGTAAATGAATTTCAGTACCAGTGCAATGCCAGGTACGTAGGTTGTGCTTCCCAACGACTGGCATATCATATCAAACAGCACGTCCCTTCAGCTGTTTGCATGAGGTAGAGTTGTGAGTGCACTCAACCGACCCGTATGTGCAAAACTCAGAACGTAATGTCTAATGTTAGATGTGATTCCATGATTGGACGGCAGTTGCTGACTATCCCAAATGTGCTAAATATTACACAAACAACCAATTTATGATTATCAGTTGGGCTCGCAATGTGGCTCGCTTAAGCTTGCTATAAACTACCTACATTCATATGCAGGAGCCTGTCCTCTTCAGGCAAAAGGAACATGTCCACGCTTTGTGCCTTTTTTGAATTAAACAAAAGCTTTGGGGACAATACTTCCCTGGTGCATTCTCCATGGTAACGCCTGGACCAGAATCGACTTGCCAACAAATCAGCATCTTTTCTCATGCAGTACAAATTGTTGCTCCTTTTGACATTTGTCATCCTCGCATCTGTCCTGATGAGTGCAAACAAAAAAGCTTCAACAGTATGTCTCTTTTATCTGCAAAAATCCATTGATCCGCATTTACTGCCCCCACAGTTCAGTAACCTGCTGACCCTAATTACGACTGCAGTGGGAACAATGCACTGCTAATACAGTTGCGTTGCTCCACAGGTCGCAACGCTTTTTTTAAGCTTTCCAAATCGGAAAAGCAGCCAAATTGAATATTCTAGTATCCCCCGAATTAAGTGGACCAAACCAGGTATCTTTAGACAACAACAAATTAACTATGAAAAAAACTGAAAAACCTAAACACTACTAAGATAAATCTATGTCTAAAGACCTTATAACTTATTTAAAAATCTAACTCCTGCATTCGGATACATATACTCAAAATTAACAGTGGTTCGGTTTTAAATTAGCTGGCTGTCGAGAATAAATATAATGCCTTTGCAAGTTACGTTCCTGATGAATGAGGTCTTCCAATGTAAAACAGTCAACGGTCGCTTGAAGTCTTCACAGTGGTCCGATGGAAAAAAAAGTCCTTCAAAGATAGGAATTCAGCAGTACGGCTGTTGTCGCATTAAACTGTCCCTTCAGTGATGAACAAACCAAAATACCAATAATTTGTTGGGAAAGAAAAAGTTTTCTTATGGACTTAATTTGGCTTGATGTTTTGTAGAATTTTGAGAGAGGAATAACACAGCTTCTTCAGTTCAAATCGCCTCAGAACACTCTCTGCTTAAAACCAGTCTCTGTCAGTTTATCAAGTCAGACTGCAACATTGAATCATGTGACCTCTCTCTCTCCTGCTGTTGTTGCTTGGCAGCCCTAATGCAAATGGCAGACTGAGTCTCCAGAACTTTCTGTCTTAAAAGTGCACTGATCTTCATACAGTCTTAAAGACGCACACAATATTTCCGAGGAAGAAAAAAACAAGACTGTGACACCCTTCCTGGGCAGCCGTCTCCCAGTGAGGGGTCAGCACCTTCAGAGACTGGAGAGAGTCGGAGGAAAGTCACTCATTATTTTATTGTGTTACAGGAGTATCTCACCGTATTAAATCAAAGAGTAGAGAGCGGATAGACACCACAACCAGCCAAGACCCGAGGAGATCCCGGACATCACCCTGGGGACAACGCAGTCAAAGCATCTCCAATAAATCTGATTGGTCAGGAAAAGGGAAACTGACCAGCATCCAATCAAAACCACCACTTCCATAGGTTTGGCTGTGGGATATCAGTCAGTCCAGGAGATTGAGGGAGTGTAATGGGTGAGATTGGAAAGAAGTCTCTCAGGTTCCACAAGCAGTGGTTTTCACACAGTCATTGGCATTCCTGAAACACTGGAACATCCACTCAGGTGAAAGGTCATTCACGGTGAGGAGTGTAAGGACTGGTCCGAGTGTGAGGAGGGCTTTGAGTGTTCATTACACCTTGTGAAGCATTGGCAGATCCTGACAGGTGTCTGACGTTTTCTGAGGGCTTTATATGATTGTTGAACCTCCTCATCCACAGACGGTGAGAGTGTAGACAGTCTTAGTGACACCATTATGTCTCCTGTAACACGAGGGCAGCTACATGACAGAGAAAACAATTGAATGTGGACAATTTGACGGAATCTCTGCAAGTTCATCAGGCCATGTGAATTCCCAATCCACCAACACAGAGGAGAGGTGGTTCTAGTTTGGTGTGTGAGAAGACATTCGTACGGTTATCGTACTTCCTGAAACACCAACACACCCACACAGGGGAGAAACTGTTCAAAGTCGAGGTGTGTGACAAAGCATTCTCTCAATCATCCCACCTCCTGGTCCGTCAGAGAACACACACACGAGAGAAACCCTTCAACAAAGCTTCCCCAATGTTGTCCAATCTCACACACGATCAGCGCATTCACACAGTGGAGAGAGCATTCAGGTGTGAGGTGTGTGACAGGGCATTCACACACCCATCGACATTACTGATACACAAGCGGATACACACAGGGGAGAGGCCCTTCAGGTGTGAGGTTTGTGCCAAGGCCTTCATGCAGTCATCGACCCTCCTTCGCCATCAAAGGATCCACACAGGGGAGAGACCTTTCAGGTGTGAGGTGTGTGACAAAGCTTTTCTGAAATCGTCCACCCTCCTGATACACCAGCGGATCCATACAGGGGAGAGACCCTTCAAGTGCGAAGTTTGTGGCAAGGCCTTCACAGAGTCATCCACCCTACTTCTCCATCACATGATCCACACAGGGGAGAAACCCTTCAACTGTGAGGTTTGCCGGAAAGCCTTCACATATTCCTCAAGCTTGCTGCAGCATCAGAGGATTCACACGGGAGAGAAACCCTTCACGTGTGAGGTGTGTGATAAAGTCTTTACGCACCCATGCCGCCTCCTCCAACACCAGAGGATTCATACGGGAGAGAAACCCTTCAGGTGTGAGATGTGTGATAAAGCTTTCACACGCTCATCGAACCTCCTGGCTCACTTCAGGACCCACACAAGGGTGAAACCCTCCCGCTGTGAGTTTTGTAAGAAAACCTTCCTGCATTTGTCAGACCTGGTGGAACATCAGCGAACCCACACAGGGGAGACCCCATTCAGGTGTGAGTTCTGCAACAAAGCTTTCAAACAGTTGCCTGATCTCCTGGAACATCAACGTACTCACACGGGAGACAAACCCTTCCAGTGTGACGTGTGCCAGGAATGTTTCACCTACTCCTCCTCTCTAGAGCTTCACCAGAGTCTCCACACGGGATAGAAACCCTCCCAGATTGACATGTACCAGTGCAGTTTCACCATCTCCTCCTCCTCCTCCCTTCCAGTATGATCACTGCAAGAACTGCTTCACTGACATAGCCACATCGGCTTGGAGCAAACTCAAGTCCTCCAGCATTGTGATGGTCTTCAGAGCTGTCTCCAGGCTGCCTTGTCCCCCTGCAGCTGAGCAGCTGTTTCATTGTGGTACCTGTTCCAGAATTTGCAGCAATATCACCAAGCTTACCCAGTCTCACTGTATGCAGACCCGTGAGAAAGTGTAGGGGGGCAATGGACCAATCTGATTCCATTTGAATGCAGTGGATGTGAGCTTCATCTGTGTTTGGTTATAAAATATTTCTGAATTTGTAGCTGGACCAGAGCACTGGGATTTCAAATCGAGCAATGGCCTGCTGTGTCTGACAGAATGCACTGATATTAGAGACAATCACTGAACTAATCAGCCTGCTTGATTGGCATCTCATCCAGCAGTTTAAACATTTACTCCCTTCACCACCGGTACACATTGGCAGCAGTGTGTAGCATATACAAGATGCACTGCAGCATCTTGCCAGGGCTCCTTCAACAGCTCCTTTAACAGCACCTTCAACACCCGCGATCTCTACCGCTTCGAAGGACAAAGGCTGCAGGGACATGGGAACACCACCACCTGCACGTTTCCCTCCAAGCCTCTCATTATGCTGATTTGGAACTACATCGCCGTTCCTTCACTGTCACTTGATCAAAGTCCTGGAACTCACTTCCTAACAGCATTGTGGGTGTTTCTACACGACAGGGGCTGCAGCAGTTCAAGAAGGTGGCTCATTGCCGCCTTCGCAAGGGGAATTAGGGATGGGCAATCAAAGCTGGCCTAGCGAGCGACGCCCACATCCCTTGAATGAATAAAAAAATTAATTTGAAATAGTCTTTAAGCACTGATAGAATGCCTGGATTTGGTTGTGGTACAGCACGTTAAGTGTGCCACTGTGGTCTAGGATCTGTTGTCTCTGAACATGGTATGGAGTTTATGTATAGGAGAATAGTATGTATGGCTGATCACTCAAAGCGATCTTTTCTAAGTTTCTGACTGTGGTGACTTTGAGATTTACTTGTACTGGCTAACCCATCAGGGAAGATAGATCTGGGAAAATAATCAGCTCAGGATTACTACCTGTGATATAACAGGTGTACTTTGATTAAGAAGAAGGGTGTTCTTCAAAAATCCTAACTTCAACACAAATGAACATCTGACCAGGGAAACAGCTCCAGTCTCCTGAGATTACTAATTCCAGACTTTAATATAAGGGTGAGGGTGAACTCCAGTCAGCTCCATTAATCTTGTTACAATTATCCAGGATTCAGTTAAAGGACTCCAAGAATGTTGAAACATTTGTTATTTTGGTTTCAAAAAATACTTCTCAGTATTGGTACAAAATAAATACAGCATTGTTCATCTGATGATTGACCTTGCTTCTGTATAGCTGTACATTCCTGCAATAAATCTCTCTTATTATCCTGAGCCTACACTATATACTCAATTAGCCTGGTGTTTTCCCACCTATGGAAATGATTAGAAATGTCTGATTGGTATCCCTGTGTGTTTGATTAAAACAATTTGATGAAGTGTATTTGTTCCCAGTGAGTGTGCTTGTCCACTCTGTCCACTGGTGAGATCTCTGTTTCTCTCAGTGGGAGGTGTGGACTTGCCAATGGGAGCTGTTTAGTTTTCATGAGGAAGCTCAGGTAAGGGCAATGGTTGCAGGTTATGAGGCCCAAACTGCCTTGAGTCGCAGGTGATCAGCTTTTCTGAATGATCAGGTTATTCGTGATGAATGCATTTTTTTGGGGCACTGAAACACTGATTAACTGTCCCAATTTTCTGATGACTTTGATTTGACACCAGTCTTTTTATCTCCAGCACACACACACTGCCCAGGTCCTGACAGGAAATGGGTTCCCTTTAACACTTTCTCAGGTTGATACCAGATCACCAACAACAACAACTTGTATTTATGTAGCGCCTTAGACAGAATAAAATATTCCAAGGTGCTTCACAGGAGTATTATCAAATAAAAATTGAAACCAAGTCACATAGGGGGATATTCGGATCGGTGACCAAAGGTTTGGTCAAAAAGAATTAGGTTTAATGGAATAGAGGGAGGGTTGGGAGAGGTTTAGGGAGGGAATTCCAGAGTTTAGGATCTCGGCAGCTGAAGACACAGCCACCCAGGATTCCTCCCATTTCCCCTACATTTTAACCCTGGATTCCCTTCCACGTCCCCTGTAATTTAACCCTGGATTCCCTTCCATTTCCCTATAATTTAACCCGGGATTCCATTCCGTTTCCCCTATAATTTAACCCGGGATTCCATTCCGTTTCCCCTATAATTTAACCCGGGATTCCATTCCGTTTCCCCTATAATTTAACCCGGGATTCCATTCCGTTTCCCCTATAATTTAACCCTGGATTCCCTTCCGTTTCTCCTATAACTTAACCCTGGATTCCCTTCCGTTTCTCCTATAATTTAACCCGCGATTCCCTTCCATTTCTCCTATAATTTAACCCGCGATTCCCTTCCATTTCTCCTATAATTTAACCCGCAATTCCCTTCCATTTCTCCTATAATTTAACCCTGGATTCCCTTCCATTTCCCCTATAATTTCACCCGGGATTCCCTTCCATTTCCCCTATAATTTCACCCAGGATTCCCTTCCATTTCTCCTATAATTTAACCGGGATTCCTTCCATTTCTCCTATAATTTCACCCGGGTTCCTCCTATTTCCCTGATAATCTAACCCCTAACTTGCTTCCAAGTCCCCAATAATTTGACCCTAGGTTCTTGCCATTTCCCCTTGAATTAACCAGAGATTCCTTTAGCCATGTGGGAGTGGAGGCCTGGATTTGTACAGTTCCTCTGAGGGAATGCTGTCCTCTGGAGGGGCAGCATTGAGGGAGTGTTACTTTGTTGGAGGGGCAGTACATAGGAACAGGAATCGGCCATTTAGCCCCTCGAGCATGTTCCACCATTCAGTGAGATCATGGCGGATCTGTGATCTAACTCCATATACTTGACCTTTCCACATCTCCCTTAATACCTTTGGTTAACAAAAACCTATCAATCCCAGATTTAAAATTAACAATGACCGGGCATCAATTGTCATTTGTGGAAGATAGTTCCAAATTTCTCACACCCTTAGTGTGTAGAAGAGTTTCCTAACTTCACTCCGGAAAGCTCTGGCTCTAATATTTAGACTATGCCCTCTAGCCCGTGACTCCCTAAGCAGTGGAAATAATTTATCTCTGTTCACCCTATCTGTTCCCTTAAAATATTCAAAACCTAGATTAAATCACTCCCCAATCTTCTAAAATCCAGTTTGTTTAATCTTGCCTCATAATTTAACCCTTGCAATCCAAGTATCATGCTGGTAAATCTACGCTGCACTCCCTCCAAGACCAATATATCCTTTCTAACGTGTGGCACCCAGAACTGCTCACAGTAACTCCAGGAGTGGTCTAACCAGGGTTTTATATAGCTGAAGCATGACTTTTACCGCTTGTATTCTTTTCCTCTCCATATCAAGGCCAGCATTCCATTAGGTTCTTTCATTCGTTTTTCTATCTCTTCATGACATTTTAATGATCTATGTATCTGGAACCCCAGATCTCTTTGGACCCCTACGCTGCCTTCATCCCCCATTTCTAGCTTTTTACCATTTAGAAAATAGCCTGTTCTATCCTTTATAAGTCCAAGGTGGATGACCTCACATTGATCTACATTGAAATCCATTTGCCAGAGTTTTGTCCATCCACTTTATCCATCAACATTTCTTTATAATTTTATGTTTCCATGTATAATGCTTACAATGCTGCCTATCTTTGTGTCATTAGCAAAGTTGAAAATGTATCTTTCTATCCTAACATGTAACTCATGAATAAATATGAATTGTTGAGTCCCCCAAAACAGATGCTTGTCACATCACTACTGAGGGAGCCCTGCACTGTTGGAGTGGTGGCATTGGAGTGCTGCACTGTTGGAGGTCTGATACGGAGGGAGTGCTGCACTGTTGGAGTGGTGGCATTGATGGAGTGCTGCACTGTCGGACAGATAGCTGTGAAGGAGTGACGCACTGTCGTAGGGTCAGTAGTGAGGGAGTGCAACATTGTCGGAGATCAGTAGTGAGGGAGTTATGGCCAGATGAGGAGGGGGTCTCAGGCTCCCCTTTTGCCCCTTCTCTGGTTTGACTGCAACCGGGTCTAAACTTTTTTAGTCCAGTGATTGAACTTACCACCTCAGTGAGCGCTTGCTCCTGTTTTCTAATATAATTGCCAAAGACCTAATCAGACAGGTTTTCTTGACTTTAAACTAGACAGATAAAAGTTTATTATTCTTAATACTCTAAACCAGTTAAAATTACTAAAAATATGCTACGCATTCACATACTCATTCACACGAGAGTCACACACACACACACACACACACACACACACACACACACACACACAGATTACAGAGGGAAAACAGAGTTGGGTGGTTGGAGTAGAGTCCAGAATAAACAGCATTTAAATACTGAATATCAGTCCCAGAGTTCTCAGTTGCAAGTGTAGTCCTGAAGTTCCTGTTGGGCCACGTGCACAGTTGCAGGCTTGCTTCTCAGTTTCCAGAAGGCAGAAGAGGGCGTTTGATCTTTGTTCCCTATGTGTTGTTGGTGGTCTGTAGGCTGGAGGCTTTACCAGTTGCAGCCAGGGCTTCTCTGGATCATTACAGGAGAGAGAGAGAGAGATTTGCTCTTTGGATGGCTTCTCAGTTACTGTTCTTTCCTTTCTATCTGAAAAAGCATACGATCTCTTCAGAGCTGCCCAAGCAGTCACATGACATTACCAAACCCCTTTGAGTTTTAATGAGGTCCTTCCAGAAGCTTCTCTGATATTTAAGGCTCTACTCCTCAAATTGTCCAGTCACACTTGGCGGGGGTTGGCTGTTTCAAAGTCAATGGGTGTCGAAGGTCCTTGAAGACTGTACTGATTACCCATTTCAGGTAGTTTAATCATTGTTCTGGCTAAGTTGAATCAGTCACGTCTCCAGTCTACTCTGTTGGTGTTTCATATATAAATTGAGGTGGCCATCTTGGCTGCCAGCTTTTCTTTTTAAAAGTTATTTGTAAGAATTTCCAGTAAGAGTCTCAGACAAGGTTCCAACTGACAAAATTAATATCTCCCATTTGGCATGTAGGGTTTTCATGACTGCTGCACTGTCAGAGAGTCAGTAATGAGGGAGTGCTGCATTGTTGGAGGGTCAGTACTTATAGAATGCTGCACTGTTGGTGGGCCAATACTGAGGGAATATTGCATTGTCAACAGGTCAGTACTGAGGGAGTGCTGCAATGTCGGAGGGACAGTACTGAGGCAGCGTTGCACTGTCGGAGGGTCAATACTGATGGAGCACCATACTGTGGGATGGTCAGTGCTGAGGGAGTGCAGCACTGTCAGAGGGTCAGTGCTGAGGGAGTGCAGCACTGTCAGAGGGTCAGTACTGAGGGAGTGCTGCACTGTCGGAGGGTTGGTACTGAGTTGGAGGTTCGGTGCTGAGGGAGTGCTGCACTGTCGGAGGGGCTGTGAAGTGCTTTGCAACATCCTGAATATATGAAATAAAAACAGAAAATGATAGAAATACTCAGCAGGTCCAGCAGCATCTATGGAGAGAGAAGCAGAGTTAACGTTTCAGGTTTGTGACCTTTCATCAGAACTGGCAAAGATTAGAAATATATTAGATTTTAAGAAGTGAAGGTGGGGAGGTGGGTGATGGGGAAACGGGCATGGGACAAAGGCAAATGTAGTGTTAATGGTACTGGTGAAAGATAAAGCATTAGTCCAGAGAGAGCTTTAATGGCAGAATAATAAGCAGCTCTGCCCAAAAGCACAACATGAAAAACCAAGTTTAAGGGACATGGTAACAAAATAAAATAACAATAAAAAAGTAAAACATTAAAAACAGTCCAGTCATGCTCTGAAATTGCTGAACTCAATATTGAGTCCAGAAGACTGCAGAGTGCCTAACTGAAACCTGAGGTGCTGCTCCTTGAGTTTGCATTGATGTTCACTGTAACACGACAGCAGGCCAAGGACAGAGATGTGAGCATGAGAGCAGGGGGGATGTGTTGAAATGGCAAGCAACCAGAAGCTCGGGTCGTGCTTACAGACTGAGCAGAGATGTTCGCAAAGCAGTCTCCCAATTTGTGTTTGGTCTCCCCAATGTAGAGGAGACCACATTGTGAGCAGCGAATACAATATACTAAATTGAAATAAGTACAAGTAAATCGCTGCTTCACATGGAAAGAGTGTTTGGGGCCTTGGATGATGAGGCAGAGGAGGTAAAGGGCAGGTATTACACCTCCTGCGATTACATGGGAAGATGCCGTGGAAAGGGGATGAGGTGTTGGGGTGATGGAGGAGTGGACCAGGGTGTTGCGGAGGGAATGATCCCTTTGGAATGCTGACAGAGTAGGGAAAGGGAAGATGTGTTTGGTGGTGGCATCACGCTGGAAGTGGCGGAAATGGCGGAAGATGATCCTTTGGATGTAGAGGCTGGTAGGGTGGAAAGTGAGGACAATCGGAACCTTGTCACGGTTCTGGGAGGGAAGGGAAGAGATGAGGACTGAAGTGCAGGAAATGGGTTGGACACGGTTGAGGGCCCTGTCAACTACAGTGTGGGGGAATCCTCAGTTGAGGAAAAAGGAATAAATGTCAGAAACACTGTTGTGGAAGGATGCTTCATCAGAGCAGATGTGCAGAGATGGAGAAACTGGGAGAATGGAATGGAGTCCTTACAGGAGGCAGGGTGTGAGGAAGTGTAGTTAAGGTAGCTGTGGGAGTCAGTGGGCTTATAATGAATATTAGTGGACAGCCTATACCCAGAGATGGAGACAGAGAAGTCAAGGAAGGGAAGTGTCGGAGATGGGCCATGTAAAGGTGGGAGAAGGGTGGAAATTTAGAAGCAAAGTTGATGAAGTTTTCTAGTTCGGGGCAGGAGCAGGAAACGGCATTGATACAGTCATCAATGTACCAGAAAAAGAGTTGGGGGAGAGGGCCTAAGTAGGACTGGAACATGGAATGTTCCAAATACCCCACAAAATGATAGGCATAACTGGGACCCATGCGGGTAGCCAAAGCAACAATTTTTATTTGAAGGAAGTGAGTGGAGTTGAAGAAGTAGTTCAATGTAAGAACTAGTGCAGCCAGGCAGAGGAGGGTGGTGGTGGACTGGAATTGGTTGGGGCCAAATATGAAAGTTCTTGCTCTTTCCCTCCTTTATTTCTGTTCACTGATTCATTGACTGGATTGAATTTTCACAAAATTCAAAGCATGAATAGGAAGTCCCGCCCTATCATCTCTATTTGGCTGAGCAGTGTTTGCAAGAAAGGAATGGATGGGTTTGCAGTGTGTTTGAGGCACTGATTGGCTGCAAGAAAAGCTAATCTGCGAATCCAACCAATCATCTCTTTTCCTGCTCTTCCCCTTCAGCAGCTGGTTCACTTCCTGACAGAGACTGAAAACCAAGTGAGGAGACGGTGAGTAACGGAGCAGAGTTTGTACAGATTGTATCCCATAATATCCACACTAATGTTCAGGTCTGAACATCCAGTGAGTGACGGAGCAGAGTTTGTACAGATTGTATCCCATAATATCCACACTAATGTTCAGGACTGAATATCATTTTGTTGTGATTTTATTCAGATTTGTCTGATTGAATTATTTAAGATTTGTCAGTGTTTGCGTTTTTAGCAAAAGCAGCCTATTTCAAATGCTGCTTTTTCACGCTGTATTAAGATGCTGTCGAGCTTTGACAGAGTGCGAGAGCAAGAGGGAAGCCTGTGTGGCAAGGCCGTATGTGGAGTGGGGTAAAAGACAGAAAGTTAGGGATAGAGCAGGGACCCGTGGGGATAGAGGGCAGTGAGGGAGCTGAGGCCCCAGGGGGTGGATTGCTTGTGGGTTTCGGGTGTGGGGGTGTGGTTGAGCTGTGCGGGACAGGGGTGGGCGAGAGCATGGATCCAGAGAGTACAATCACAAGCAAGGACCCGGGGAGCTGGGGGAAGAGAGGGAGCCCGTGTGGTTGGGGCGGGGGGATAGAGAGAGGGCAGAGACCCCAGAGGACTGGGGATCAGGGGGAGTGAGAGATATAGATCAGGGACCCAGGGGATTGGGGCCAGAAGAGACACAAAGTGAGAGAACAGGGATCCGGTGTGGGGCGGGTGGGGGTTAGTGTGTGGAGAGAGACAGACAGAGAGTGAGAGAGAGAGGGAGAGCAAGAGAGAGAACAAGGACCCGGGAAAGAGAGAGCAGGGTCCTGGGGGAAGACAGAGAGAGCAGGAGAGGAAAGGAGAGCAGGAGAGAGTTGAGATCAGAGCTCCAGAGGGAGAAAGAGAAGAGGGATCTGAGGGAGGGGGAGAGAGTGAGTGGAGAGTACACAGATGGTACAGCTTGATGTTCGTAGTATTGCGATAATCTCGTTCAAGCCAATTCTGACACCACACGAGAGGAAAGATGTGAAGGCATTAGAGAGAATGCAGAAAAGATTTACCAGATTGGTTCCAGGGATGAGGGACTTCAGTTACATGGATAGACTGGAGAAGTTGTTCCCACAGGGAAGAGAAGGTAGAGAGGAGATTTGGTAGAGATGTTCAAAATCATGAGGAGTCCAGACAGAGTAGATAGAGAGAAACTGTTCTCGTTGGTGGAAAGGTCGAGAACCAGAGGACATTGATTTAAGGTGATTGGCAAAAGAAGCAACTTGGACATGAAGAAATACGTTTTTTCGCAGCAAGGGGTTTAGGATCTGGAATTCACTGCCTGAGAGTGTGGTGAAGGCAGATTCAATCATGGCTTTCAAAACGGAACTGGATAATTATCTGAAGAGAAAAAAATTGCAGGGCTACAGGGAAAGGGTGGTGAAGTGGGACTGGGTGAGAAGCTCTTGCAGAGAGCTGACACAGACACGACGGGTCGAATGGCCTCTTTCTGTGCTGAAACTTCTGTGATTCTATGATTCACATTGAAGATATCCAGTTACAGGAGGCAGGACTCACAGTGATGCTGGAGAAATGTCACCAGATGCTGTGTGTCGGGGATAATGTGGGTGTGGATACTTGGAGATGCTCTGGGGCTAAAGAGGGCCTCCCTCAACAACAACCTGTATTTTTATAGCACCTTTATCATCGTAAAATAGCCCAAGGCACTTTACAAGAATGTTGTCAAACAAACCACAACAGCAGTCCATAAAAGGAGATATTTGGACAGATGACCAAAGGCTTGGTCAAAGAGATGGATTTTAAGAAGCCTCTTAAAGGAGGAGAGAGAGGTGAAGAGGTTCAGACAGGAAATTCCAGAGTTTACAGCCCAGACAGTTGAAGGCACGGCCACCAATGGTAGAGTTATTACAATCGGGGATGCTCAAGAGGCTGGAATTAGAGGAGTGCAGATATCTCAGAGGGTGTGGGGCTGGAGGAGGTTTTAGAGATAGGGAGGGGCGAGGACATGGAGGGATTTGAAACACGCTCAATAATCTCACTAAAACTAACAGGTGTGAGATTTCCTGGGAACAGTGGGTTATTCCTCACATACTGTTAGAACTGTGGACAAACAATATAACTCCGATGAGTTAATGAAAGTAGAATGGTTAATAAGCAGTACTGATTGAAGACAATGTATTAAGATGTCTATTCCAGCTGGTACCTGGGTCTTTACCACGTTTCACAGCTTCAGGAACCCAGACACAAAGACAACACTGACACCTGCAGCTCTTACTAGTTACCACTTTAAATCAAATCAAACTTCCAGGCTGCAGCTTCGAGTGGGAAAAGCATTCTGTTCACAGCCTTGGGACTTAACCCCTTAGGAACTGAATCTAATACAACAGAAATATTATAAGTTATTGTCAGCCGTGGTTTAGTTAACACTCTCACCTCGGAGTCAGAAGGTTGTGGGTTTAAGGCCCATTCCAGAGATTTGAGCACTGAGGCTGACACTCCAGTGCAGTACTGAGGGTGTTAAACTGAGGCTCCCTCTGTCCACTCAGGTGGACATAAAAGATCACAGGGCACTATTTCAAAGAAGAGCAGGGGAGTTATCCCCGGGATCCTGGTCAATATCTATCCCTCAATCAACATCACAAAAACAGAATAGCTGGTCATTATCACATTGCTGTTTGTGGGATCTTGCTGTGTACAAATTGACTGCTGCATTTCCGACATTATAACAGTGACTGCACTTCGAACGTACTTCATTGGCTTTAAAGTGTTTTGGGACATCTGGTGGTCATGAAAGACGTTATATAAATGCAAGTTCTTTTTCAAGTCTTCAAAAAATCCAGCACAGGCAATCCAGGCAAAATCCATTGATCCACATTTACTGCCCCCACAGTTCAGTCACCTGCTGACCCTCCCTGGGCACCAGTCTCCCAGTGAGGGGTCAGCACCTTCAGAGACGGGAGAGAATCGGAGGAAAATCACTCATTATTTTATTGTGTTACAGGAGTATCTCACCGTATTAAATCAGAGAATAGAGAGTGGATAGACACCACACCCAGCCAAGACCCGAGGAGATCCCGGACATCACCCCAGGGACAATTCCACAGAAAAAGCATCTCCAATAAATCTGATTGGTCAGGATAAGTGAAATTAACCAGTGTCCAGCGTCTAATCAAAACCAAAGCTTCCATCGGTTTGGCTGTGGGATATCAGTCAGTCCAGGAGATTGAGGGAGTGTAACGGGTGAGATTGGAAAGACGTCTCTCAGGTTCCACAAGCAGTGGTTTTCACACAGTCATTGGTGTTCCTGAAATGCTGGAACAGCCACTCAGGTGAAAGGTCATTTACGGTGAGGGGCGTAAGGACTGCTCCGAGTGTGAGGAGGGCTTTGAGTGTTCATTATACCTTGTGAAGCATTGGCAGATCCTGACAGGTGTCTGACGTTTGCTGAGGGCTTTATATGATTGTTGAACCTCCTCATCCACAGACGGTGAGAGTGTAGACAGTCTTAGTGACACCATTGTGTCTCCTGTAACACGAGGGCAGCTACATGGCAGAGAAAACAATTGAATGTGGACAATTTTAGGAGTCTCTGCATGTTCATCAGGCCCTGTGAATCCTCAATCCACCAACACAGAGGAGAGGTGGTTCTCGTGTGAAGTGTGTGAGAAGACCTTCATACGTCCATTGTATCATCTGAAACACCAGTGCACTCACACAGGAGAGAAACTGTTCAAGGTCGAGGTGTGTGACAAAACATTCTCTCAATCATCCCACCTCCTGGTCCATCGGAGAACACACACGGGAGAAACCCTTCACATGTGACATTTGAAACAAAGCTTTCCCAAAGTTGTCCAATCTCTTACAACACCAGCGCATTCACACATCGGAGAGAGCGTTCAGGTGTGGGGTGGGTGTCAGTCCCTTCATCACCCATCAATGCTAATACAGCACCAACACATTCACACCGGCAAGAAGCTGCTGCAGTGTGAGGTTCACGACTAATTGTTTGTGACCTCCTTGAGCTTGCAGGTTCACCAGTGCACGTACACAGGGGAGAGGCCCTTCAGGTGTGAGGTGTGTGACAATTCCTTCACTCAGTCTTCGCATTTTCTGCAGCACCAGCGTATCCACCAAGGGAAGAGGACGTTCAGCTGCCAGATGAGTGATAAAGCCTTCACACGGTCCTCAGCTCTCGTCCAACACCAGCGGACGCACACAGGGGAAAAGCCCTTCAGGTGTGAGGTTTGTGACAAAGCTTTTGTGAGATCGTCCACACTCCTGGTCCACCAGCGAGTGCACACGGGGGAGAAACCTTTCCGCTGTGAGGTTTGTACAAAAGGTTTCACACTGTTATCTACCCTCCTGATACACCAGCGGATCCACACAGGGGATAGACCTTTCAAGTGCGAGGTTTGTGATAAGACCTTCACGCAGTCATCGACCCTCCTTCACCATCACAGGATCCACACAGGGGAGAAACGGTTCAGCTGTAGGGTTTGCCAGAAAGCGTTCACACACCCCTCGAGCCTGCTGCAACACCAGAGGATTCACACAGGACAGAAACCCTTCAGGTGTGAGGTGTGTGACAGAGCCTTCACACACACATCCCGTCTCTTGGAACACCAAAGGATTCACAGGGGAGAGAAACCCTTCAGGTGTGAGATGTGTGATAAAGTCTTCACACGCTCCTCAAACCTCCTGGCTCACTACAGGACCCACACGAGGGAAAAAACTTCCCGCTGTGAGTTTTGTAAGAAAACCTTCCCACATTTGTCAGACCTGGTGGAACATCAGCAAACCCACACAGGGGAGACCCCATTCAGGTGTGAGTTCTGCAACAAAGCTTTCAAACAGTTGCCTGATCTCCTGGAACATCAACGTACTCACACGGGAGACAAACCCTTCCAGTGTGACGTGTGCCAGGAATGTTTCACCTACTCTTCCTCTCTAGAGCTTCACCAGAGTCTCCACACGGGATAGAAACCCTCCGAGATTGACATGTACCAGTGCGGTTTCACCATCTCCTCCTCCTCCTCCCTTCCAGTATGATCACTGCAAGAACTGCTTCACTGACATAGCCACGTCGGCTTGGAGCAAACTCAAGTCCTCCGGCATTACGATGGTCTTCAGAGCTGTCTCCAGGCTGCCTTGTCCCCCTGCAGCTGAGCAGCTGTTCCATTGTGGTACCTGTTGTGAATTTGCAGCAACATCACCAAGCTTACCCAGTTTCACTGCATGCAGATCCGTGAGACAGTGTAGGGGGGCAATGGACCAATCTGATCCATTTGAATGCAGTGGATGTGAGCTTCATCTGTGTTTGGTTGTAAAATATTTCCGAATTTGTATCTGGACCAGAGCACTGGGATTTCAAATCAAGAAATGGCCTGCGGTGTCTGACAGAATGTCTCATAATATGCGTGCAATCACTGAACTCAGCAGCCGGCTTGATTGGCATGCCATCCACCATTTTAAACATTCACTCCCTGCACCACTGGCACACAGTGGCAGCAGTGTGTACCATCTACAAGATGCACTGCAGCAACTCGCCAAGCCTCCTTTGACAGCAGCTTCCAAACCCGTGATATATTCCACAAGGACAGCAGAGGCACCAAGGACCTTGAAATACCTGTGAATGTTCTAGTTCAGTGCTAACTGAAATCCCTGGGGTATCTAACTAAGATTGTCAACACTGCAGCATTGACCTGCAGTCTTCAGCAATTAGACATTAACCTTCAGCACACTGCTGTGGGCAACCTGTGAGTAAAATCACAGAGGCATCAAAAAAAGATTGTCTGTTGGCCTTACCATCCATGAGCTTATTGTGGATGATCACATTGACATCATGGCTTTGACGGAGACATGGCTGAGGGGTGACGGCACCTTTCCCCTTAATGAAGCTTCCCCGTCCTGGCTATACCTTTTACCATCTGTCCTGCTCAAACCGCCATAGTGATACTTTAGCTCTTGTCTATAAATCACACCTTGGTCTGTCTCCTTACTCCTCTGGCAACTTCTCCACCTTTGAGTTCCACCCCTCGTATTTCTCTTTTCAAAACTTTGTTCTGTGCGGCCCACCCAAGTGTCACTCCAGGTTTCTCACTGAGATATCTTCACTGCTTTCCTCCCTCTGCCTCTGTGCTGAGCGGCTTCTTATCCTCGGTGATTTCAATCTCCATTTCAATTCGTCATTCTCTCTCTCCTCGGAGTTTACTGCCCTCTTTCCTTGCCTAAATCTCTATCTTCATATAAACTCTCCGACCCATACATGTGGCCAGTCCTTTGATCTTGTTATGTGGCCACACTACTCCCATTGTAATTATCTCTGAGAAGGAAATCTCTGATCATTTCCACTCTCTACCCACATTGCCCTCCACCTCCCAAGCCCACTTCTTTCTGTGTCAGACTCTGGAAAAAGCTTTCCCCCAAAATCACCCGCCTCTGCTCAACTATTTATCCTTTAACCTTGAATTCATCATGACAGCTGGGAAGCTATTGCTTTGCTGAATCACACCCTCTCCATGACCTTTAATGCCCTTGTCCTCACTGGGACTATTATTCTTTCTCACCCTAATCCGTTCCCCCTAGTATACCCTCCTCTCCACTCCCTTCAGTCCAAGGGATGCAGACCTGAATGTCTTTGGTATACACCTGGTTTAACCGTTCATCATCAGTTCTGGCTGGACCACTTAAAGCATTATCAGCCTATACACTCTCTCTCACTAATACTGCCCACTATTCAAAGATCAGCCTAGAATGCAAAGATAATCCTGGCTTCTCTTCACCACAAACCATCTTAAACCACCCTTTCCTGCCTCCTTCACACTCCTCTCCAACAGTAAGTGTGATCAGCTCATGGGCTTTTTTGTTACAAAGGTCGAGACAATCTGTTGAGCTGCCTCTGCTGCTTGCTTTCCTTCCACTAGCCTATTTGGCCTAACTTCCTCTAAGCTTCCCCCTTGTCTTAACTCTGATTTTGCATCTTTCTCTAGTTTCTCTCCTCATGCCCCCTCCGAGTTCCTCTTGGCAGTGAGACCCACCTCCTGCCCTCTGGAGCCTGTTCCCACTAAACTGCTGACCACCCAACTCCCCTTCCTGGCTCCCATGTTATCTGACATTGTTAATGGCTCTCTCTCTCTTCAGGTATCTTTCTTTACTCCTTCAAATCTGCTGTCATCACCCCTCTCCTCAAAGAAACAACCCTTGACCGCCCATTCCTACTGCCCCATCTCCAACCTCCTTCTCCTCTCCAAAGTCCTTGAAGTTGTCGCACCTCACAAATCTGTGCCTACGTTTCTCGTAACGTCTTGTTTAATTTCATCCAATCAGCTTTCTGCTTTTGACACGGTACTGAAATGGCTCTATAACTCTTTAATGGGATGTGGACTTTGCTGGCCAGGCCAGCATTTGTTGCCCATCCCTAATTGCCTTTGAGAAGGTTGTTTTGAGCCTCTTTTTTGAACTGCTGCGGTCTATCTGGTGCAGGTACTCCCACAGTGCTGGATTTTGACCCAGCGACAATGAAGAAACGGTGATATAGTTCCGAGACAGGATAGTGTGTGGCTTGGAGGGGAACTTGCAGGTGGTGGCATTTCTATGCATCTGCTGCCCTTGTCCTTCTAGGTGGTGAAGCTTTTGGGTTTGGATGGTGCTGTCTAAGGAGCCTTGGTGAGTTGCTGCAGTGCATCTTGTAGATGGTGCACACTACTGCCACTGTGCGTTGGTGGTGAAGGGACTGAATGTTGAAGGTGGTGGTTTGGGTGCCCATCAAGCAGACTGTTTTGTCCTGGATGATGTCGAGCTTCTTGAGTGTTGTTGGAGCTGCACTTATCCAGGCAGCTGGAGAGTATTTCATCACATTTTGACTGCGACAAAGGTAAACTATTCCTCCTCGTCCTTTTGCCCCGTCTGCAGATTTTGACTTGTGTGACCACACCATTCTCCTCCCACGTCTGTCCGCCATCGTCCAGCTGGCTGGGACTGCACTTGTCTGATTTCATTAGTATCTGCCCTGTTGTAACCAAAGAACCATCATCAATGCTTTCTCTTCCCATTCCTGCACCATTACCCTTTCCTGTTCTAATATCAATGCTTCATCTCCTTGTGTTCACAGGAGTGTTGAATAAATGAGTAAACCTGTAATGCATGACTCTGACTATCTGACTGTAAATCAGTAGGAGGGAATTAACTCATTTAACATAGAACGAGAATCTGACCAAAGTAGATCAGTTCAGGTTGGAGCAATTGACTTGTCCCTGATTGGGATGGTAAGGAAATTCAGAACAAATTAAATCAGCACCTTATAAACATGACAATCGGGGCAGGGAAATACTGAGTCATAGATAGGCTTGAAGGAGACGGATAAACAAAAAAAAAATCAGTGCGTCACAGTGTAAAATCAGACAGACACAGGATTTGTTTTTACATTAGTCTATGGACTGTGTCTGTCTGATTTTACACTGACGCACTGATTTTTTTTTTGTTTATCCATCTGCTTGAAGAAATGGTCGCAACTGCACCCATGCAAGCATTCACTCTCTCATGCCCACACACACACAAGAATAGAGAGGAAAAGGGTAAGAGGTTTGAAGTGAGGTAGGTGTTCAGGGTTCACAATAAACCTGTTGAATTTTCTTGGAGGACGGTTTCTCTTTTTAAGTTGCAGGTCTGGGTGTTTGAAGTTTTCAAGTAGTTGAGACTTCAGACTGGAGGTGGTGGTCACTGTTCCGTTCCCTGCTTCACCAAGTTAAGTGTAGACTTTGTAGCAGGGTGTGTTTCTTGTTTTGGCTGGTCTTTCCACAGCCACTGGCTAGATTTCCTCTCTGAGATGTTGTTCTGATCTCTCTCTCTCTGTCTCCCCCCCCCCCCCCACCTTCCCCCCCGTCCACACACAAAAATCTCTCACATTAACCTCTGTTGGGAGATGCATGATGCTCTCCCTGTGGTGACCACACAATGGACCAAGATGTGGCTACTTCACACCACCTTTGTTTCAGAAGAACACATTCAATTCAGGAATGTCTCTTGATGGTTTCAGAATCGGTGTAATTGACACCTTTCATCTTGGAATGTGTCCTCATGTCCATAACAGACTGTGAGACCGTTTGAATGTACAGGCCGAGTCAGCTGACCATCGGCTGCTATTTTGCAGCATATTGTCCACTTTCTAGAGGAAAAGGCATTTTATTTCCTAACTCTTCTGTTTGGTTCTGTATTTTCATCACTGGATTTCTCATGAGTGTGATACCATCTTTCTCATAACTTCATGTCTGAAATCTACAATAATCTCTAATGTCCTTTAGGGAAGGAAATCTGCTGTCCTTACCTGGCCTGGCCTACATGTGACTCCAGACCCACAGCAATGTGGTTGACTTGTAAATGCCCTCTGAAATGACATAGCAAGCCACTCAGTTGTATTTAACCGCTACAAAGTCAATAAGGAATGAAACCAGACAGACCACCCGGCATTGACCTAGTCACCAGAAATGACAACAGCAAACCCAGCCCTGTCAACCTTGCAAAGTCTCCTTACTAACATCTGGGGGCTTGTGCCAAAGTTGGGAAGAGGCTTTCAATGTTGCAAAAAGTAGTAGCAAGTCAGGGGATTGGGACTGTTTTAGAAACCAGCAAAGGGCCACCCAAAGGGTTCATAAAAAGGGGAAAAATAGAATAAGAATAAACTAGCCAGCAATATAAAAACAGATTGTAAGTACATAAAAAGGAAGAGAGTAGCTAAAGTAGATATTGGTCCCTTAGAGGCAGAGACAGGAAAAATAATCATGGGGAATGAGGAAATGGCAGAGGCATTGAATAAATATTCTGTCTCAAATAAAAACAAGAAACGCTGGAAATACTCAGCAGGTCTGGCAGCATCTGTGGAGAGAGAAGCAGAGTTAACGTTTCAGGTCAGTGACCCTTCTTCAGATTTCCAGCATCCGCAGTATTTTGCTTTTATTTTAAATATTTGGTCTCTGTCTTCACAGTAGAACTAAAAGTGAGATCAGTGTGGATGTTCCCATTGAAGAATCAATGGGTCAGGTTCTAAGTTCCGTACCAGAAATAGGCAGTAACTTAGAGTGAGGAAATTAAGGATATTGATGTCAGTTGAGATAAAGTATTGGAGAAACTTGAGGGACTAGAATCTGACAAGTCCCCAGGACCAGATGGCCTGCATCTTAGGGTTCTAAAAAAGATAGCTGCAGAGATAGTGGATGGCTATGATTTTCCAGAATGCCTTAGATTCAGGAATGTTCCCATCAGATTGTAAGTTGGCAAATGTTACACTGCTTTGCAAGATGGAGGTAGAGAGAAAACAGGCAACTGCAGGCCAATTAGCCGAACATCAGTTGTTGGGAAAATGCTGGAAACTATTACTAAAGAAGCCTTAACATTGCACTTGGAAAAGCAGAGTATGATTAGAACAAGCCAGTATGGTTTTACTAAAGGGAGATCTTGTTTGACGAATCTGTTAAGAGTTTTTTGAGGATGTAACTAGTAGGGTAGATAAAGGGGACCAGTAGATGTTGTATACCTGGATTTTCAAAAGGCATTTGATAAGGTGCCACACGAAAGATTAATAGGCAAGAAAAGGCCTCACGGTGTTGGGGGTAATACATTAGCATGGATAGAGGTTTGGTTAACAGACAGGAAGCACAGAGTGGGCATAAATAAGGCATTTTCAAGTTGGCAGACAGTGAATAATTGCAAGGATCAGTGCTAGGGCCTGAGCTATTTACAATCTATATTAATGACTGGGATGAAGAGACAGAGAGTAATGTATCTAAGTTTGCTGATGATACAAAGCTCGGTGGAAAGGTAAGCTGCAGGGAGGATGTAGAGAGGCTGCAAAGAGATATAGAACAGGTTAAGTGAGTGGGCAACAAGATGGCAAATGGAGTATAATGTATGGAAGTGCGAAGTTGTTCACTTTGGTCATAAAAATATAAAAGCAGAATATTTTTTAAAACGTGAAACTGGTAAGTGTTGATGTTCAGAGAGACTTGGGTGTACTCGTACAAGGAATGCACAAAGTTAACATGCAGGTGCAGCAGGCTGGTAGGAAAGCAAATGGCATGTTGGCCTTTATTGCAAAGGGATTGGAGTACAAGAATAAAGAAGTCTTACAAAAATTTTACTGAGCTTTGGTGAGGCCGCACCTGGAATACTGTGTGCTGTTTTGGTCTCCACATTTAAGAAAGGATATACTTGCACTGGAGGCAGTGCAGCGAAGATTTACTAAATTGGTCCCTGGGATGATGGGGTTGTCTTGTGATGGGAGACTGAATAAATTGGGCCTATATTCTCTGGAGTTTAGAAGAATGAGAGGTGAATAAAAATGAGAAATACAAGATTCTGAAAGGGCTTGACAGGCTAGAAGCTGAGAGATTGTTCCCACTGGTCGGGGAATCTAGGACACAGTCTCAGGATAAGGGGTCAATCATTCAGGACTGAGATGAGGAAAAATTACTTCACTCAAAGGGTTGTGAATCATCGGAATTCTCTACCCCAGAGGGTTGTGGATGCTCCATCATTGAATACATTGAAGGCTGGGATAGATAGATTTTTGGTCTCGCAGGGAATCAAGGGATATGGGGAGTGGGCAGGAAAGTGGAATTGAAGCCCAAGATCAGCCATGATCATATTGAATGGCGGAGCAGACTCGAAGGGCCATATGGTCTACTTCTGCTCAATTTCTTGTGTTCTTGGGAGGGCTGTCCCACAGACTAGTCAAGCACAGCCTGACATAGTCATACTCACGGAATCATACCGTAGAGACAATGTCCTAGATACCGCCATCACCATCCCCGGGTATGTCCTGTCTCGTCGGCAGGACAGGCCCAGCAGAGGTGACGGCACAGTGGTATACAGTCAGAAGGGAGTTGCCCTGGGAGTCCTCAACATCGAATCCAGACCCCATGAAGTCTGATAGCATCAGGTCAAACACGGACAACGAAATCTCCTTCTGATTACCACCTACCACCCCCACCCCGCCTCCCCTCAACCAGGTCAGCTGATGAATCAGTACTTCTCCATGTAGAACACCACTTGGAGGAAGCACTGAGGGTGGCAATGGCACAGAATGTACTCTGGGTGGGGGATTTCAAAGTCCATCACCAAGAGTGGCTCGGTAGCACCACTACTGACCGAGCTGGCCGAGTCCAAAAGGACATATCTGCTGGACTGGGTCTGCAGCAGGTAGTGAGGGAACCAACAAGAGGGAAAAACATACACAACCTCGTCCTCGCCAGTCTGCCTGCCTCAGATGCATCTGTCCATGACAGTATTGGTTGGAGTGACCACCGCACAGTCCTTGTGGAAACAAAGTCCCGTTTTCACATTGAGGAAACTATCGATTGTGTTGTGTGGCATTATCACCATGCTGAATGGGATAGATATCGAACATATCTAGCAATGCAAAACAGGGCATCCATGAGGCACTGTGGGCCATCAGTAGCAGCAGAATTGTACTCAACCACAATCTGTAACTTCATGGCCCAGCATATCCCCCACTCTACCATTACCATCAAGCCGGCGGACCAACCCTGGTTCAATGAAGAGTGCAGAAGGGCATGCCAGGTGCAGCACCAGGCATACCTCAAAATGAGGTGTCAACCTGGTGAAGCTACAACCCAGGACTACTTGCATGCCAAACAACATAAGCAGCATGCGATAGACAGAGCTAAGCGATCACATAACCAATGGACAACATCTAAGCTCTGCAGTCCTGCCACATCCAGCCGAGAATGGTGGTGGACAATTAAACAACTAACTGGAGGAGGTGGATCCACAAATATCCCCATCCTCAATGATGGGGGAGCCCAGCACATCAGTGCAAATGATAAGGCTGAAGCATTTGCAACAATCTTCAGCCAGAAGTGCTGAGTTGATGATCCATCTCGGCCTCCTCCTGAAGTCCCCTGCATCACAGATGCGAGTCTTCAGCCAATCCGATTCACTCAATGTGGTATCAAGAAACGACTGAAAGCACTGGATACTGCAAAGGCTATGGGCCCTGACAATATTCCGGCAATAGTACTGAAGACCTGTGCTCCAGAACTTGCCGCCCCCCTAGCCAAGCTATTCCAGTACAGCTACAACACTGACATCTACCCAGCAATATGGAAAATTGCCCAGGTCTGTCCCATACACAAAAAGCAGGACAAGCCCAACCCGGCCAATTACCGCCCCATCAGTCTACTCTCGATCATCAGTAAAGTGATGGAAGGTGTCATTGACAGTGCTATCAAGCGGCACTTGCTTTGCAACAACCTGCTCAGTGATGCTCAGTTTGTGTTCTGCCAGGGCTACGCAGCTCCTGACCTCATTATAGCCTTGGTTCAAACATGAACAAAAGAGCTGAACTCAAGAGGTGAGAGTTACTGCCCTTAACATCAAGGCAGCATTTGACCTAGTATGGCATCAAGGAGCCTGAGCAAACCTGGAGTCAATGGGAATCGGAGAAAACTTTCTGCTGGTTGGAGTCGTACCAATTGCAAAGGAAGATGGTGGTGGTTGTTGGAGGTCAATCATCTGAGCTCCAGGACATCACTGCAGGAGTTCCTCAGAGTATTGTCCTAGGCCCAAGCATCTTCAGCTGCTTCATCAATGACCTTCCTTCAATCATGACGTCAGAAGTGGGGATGTTTGCTGATTATTGCACAATGTTCAGCACCATTCACAACTCCTCATATATGGAAACAGTCTGCGTAGAAATGCAGCAAGACCTGGACAATATCAAGGCTTGGGCTGATAAGTGGCAAGTAAAATTTGCGCCACACAAGTGCCAGGCAATGACCATCTCCAACAAGAGAGAATCTAACCATCTCCCCTTGACATTCGATCGCTGAATTCCCTCACTATCAACATTCTGGGGGTTACCATTGACCAGAAACTGAACTGGACTAGCTATATAAAAACTGAAAAGTAAAAACCTCAGCATAATTACAATCTCGACAGATTGATAACATAGAATGTTGATGGTGTACGGAATGCAAAAATTAGAACTTTGGCTATCACCTCATGCTTTTGACTGGTTTGGGCCCAGATTCTAGTTCAGACTAGTTACCCTCCCATCCTGTAACCTCTACAAAAACTACAAAACTGTGGCTATAAGAGCAGGTCAGAGGCTAAGAATCCTGCGGCGAGTAACTCACCTCCTGACTTCCCAAAGCCTGTCCACCATCTACAAGGCACAAGTCAGGAGTGTGATGGAATACTCTCCACCCGTCTGGATGGGTACAGCTCCAACAACAGTCAAGAAGCTCAACACCATCCAGGACAAAGCAGCCCGCTTAATTGGCACCCCATCCACAAACATTCACTCCCTCCACCACCGACGCACAGTGGCAACAGTGTGTACCATCTACAAGATGCACTACAGCAATGCACCAAGACTCCTTCGACAGCACCTTCCAAACCTGCGACCTCTACCAACTAGAAGGACAAGGGCAGCAGATGCATGGGAACACCACCACCTGCAAGTTCCCCTCCAAGCCTCACACCATCCTGACTTGGAACTATATCGCCGTTCCTTCACTGTCACTGGGTCAAACTCCTGGAACTCCCTTCCTAACAGCACTGTGGATGTACCTACCTCACGTGGACTGCAGCAGTTCAAGAAGGCAGCTCACCACCACTTTCTCAAGGGCAATTAGGGATGGGCAATAAATGCTGGGCTAGCCAGCGACACCCACATCCCTGGAATGAATAAAAATAAATAAGGCTTCCACCCCTGCTGCTACCCTAACCATGTCACAAATGATATCTTATGTGACTGTGACTAAGGTGCATCACCTCTCCTCATCCTTCTCTGCAGCTTTTAGCACAGTTAACTGCACCATCCTCCTCCATCACCCCTTCTCTGTGGACCAGTGCAGTGGGATTGCCATCCACTGGTTCCATTCTTCCCTGTATGGAACCAGGGAATCTCCCATAGTCACGTCTCTTCTTACCATTGTACCATTACCACCAGAGTGCCTGAATGAGCTATCCTTGGCCACTGCTGTTCGGACAGAAATAACAACAGAAAAATCAGGATAGGAATAGACCACTAATGGATCCACACAATAAACTCACAGGTAGCGATGGTGAAATGGAAGGAATAGCAAATAATTACTCTCCTTCAGTATCTATCAGGGAGACTGACAAGGTGGGGATGAGATTAGAAGAGACCAAAAATAATATCAAGGGATTTAAGATAGGTAGGAAATAATTAATAAACTAGTCCAACTGAGAGGATAAAACCACTGGTCCAGATGAATTACATCCACACATACTGAAAGAAGCAAGGGAAGAGGTAGTAGAGGAACTGCATATGTAACAATTCATTAGAAATTTCATTAGCGCCAGAGGACTGGTGGGCAGCTGATGTGATTACTATTGTTTTAAAAGAAGATTGAACAAGTTCAGGAACAACAAACATCAGTGATAGGAAAAATAATGGAATCCTCACTCAAAGATGTAAAAAAAAAATCAAGAAACTGACAATATAAGGAGTGGTCAGCACAGATTTCAAAAGGAAAGATCATGCTTGAACAACCATAGTAAATTCTCCGAAGAAGTAACAGAAGTAATGAGCGTAATGTAGTAGATGTCATATATTTGAATTTCAGCAAAGTCTTTGATCATAGTATACTCATGACTAAGGTCAGAACATGTTCACTCAGGGAACAAGGAGCAGAACGGATAGCAAGCTGGCTACAGGATAGGAAAGAGAGTAGGGGTTAAAGGTAGTTATGTCGATTGGCAAATGATAGGAAGTGGTGATCAGAGGGATTGGTGCTGAGACCACTGTTATTCATGATTTACATTAATGATTTGGAATCGTGAATCAGAAGTAGAATTTCAAAATTTGCAGAGCATACCAAATTGAGGGGTATAGTTAATACAGAGGAAGACTACAACAAAATACATGAAGACATTAATAAATGTGCAGAATGGGTGTTGTGTATTTTGCAAATTAATTTCAGTATAGACAAGTGTGAAGTATTACCTTTTGGTCAGAAGAATGAGGAGACTACATACTGTTTGAAAAGTAAAAGTCGAAATGAAGTAGAAGAGAAAAAGCTACGGGGTAAGGAGCAAAGGATACCAGGGCACAGATATACAAATCACTAAAAATAACAACACAGGTTATTAAGGCCATTTTTTTAAAAAAAGCAAACCAAGCACAAGGGTTCATTTCTAGAGAGATAAAACTGAAAAGCAGAAAAATTATGTTAAATGAGTTTTGCACCTTGGTTAAACCACACCTGGAGGACTGTGAAGATTTCTAGTCTCCATATTATAGAAAGAATGTAGAGGAACTGGAGAGTGTGCACAAGAATTCACAAGGATATGGGGCTCTACTTATCAGAAAAGGCTGAACAGGCTGGGGCTCTTTATCGAGAAAAGAGAAGGCTGCGGAGTGACCTAATAGAGATCTTTAAGATTATGAAAGGGTTTAATAGGGTAGAAGTAGAGAAGATGTTTACACTTGCAGGAGGAGAACAAGCCGAGGGGCCATAAATATAAGAAAAATAAATCCAATGAATTTAGGATAATTTTTTTTTATCCAGAGTGGTGCAAATGCTACCATGTGAGTGTGTGGTACAAATAGCATAGATACCTTTAAAGGGAAACTAGATAAGCACGTCAGGGAAAAAGGAAAAGAAGGATATGCTGATAGGGTGAGATGAAGACAAGTGGGAAGAGGCTTGTGTGGAGCAAACTCACCTGAATGGACCAGTTGTGTCAAATGTCCTCGAGACTCGGCCTTTCCAATTTCATATCAAAACAGAAAACACTGAAAATACTCAATATGTCAGTAGCACCTGTGGAGAGAGAAACTGAGTTCATGTTTCAGATCAATGACCTTTCATTGGAAATGGAAGATGTTGGAGATGAAGTTTTTAAGCAATTTCAGAGCCAGGGAAAACAGGGAGTGTGTGAGCAGGAATAGAACAGTGGGGATGGTCTGTAATAGAGCTTGGATCAGAAACCTACCCAGATTGTCCTGGAGTCTCCAGGAATTGGAGACTGATCTCCCGGGCACTGCCACGAGCAAAAACCCAGGGGTTGCAGGGGGAAGGATGGAAATCAGAAGGGTACCAAAATATAAAACAGAAGTTGGGGGAAGAAAGGATGTTTAATTGACAGTTAGGTGTAATCCAGTTGGGTCTGTTTACTTTCAATTATCATGGGAAGCTACAAAGATGAGATGAGGGACAACCAATGGCGGGGTTTGTGGAGAGCGGGATTGGCAGCAGGAGGTCATGTGATGAAAGTCTCCACAGTACGTCCGACCCATATTGTCATCCCGAAGCAGGATAGAGGGCAGGAGAGATTGAATGAAACAAGGGATGATGGTGCAAGGTAAAAGGTGGTGGTACTGATCACCAGTTATATCCTTGGTATTCTCAGTAATGGTCTTTGCCGAGTTTGCAGAGTCACTTTTACCAGTTTAAAATGAAAGGAGAACTAGTATCTGCAGTCTCCATTCCCAGGCAGCTCTCCAGTTTTCAGTCCCTTGTAATTCTGACACTGCTTGAGGGCAGCTTATCCAGCCTTCGATTATTCACCTGATCTCTGCACATTTTTTTATAACCATGCTGGTTGTAATGTGAGCAATGTCTCAACTTATCTCTGCAAAACACTCAAGTTTCCTTTCCAGCTCAGCGAAGCCCCTTTCCTGATTAAAATTGAGGTAAAAAACATATTTAGCATGTTTGCAGCCTGTGTCATATTAGATGTCATGCCTTTACCTGACCCCAGTTTCAGTGTTCACAGTCCAGTTAATTATTTTTTATATTTCAATATCACCAAGCTACTTTCCTCACACATTTGGGTCTATGTCTATGTGGTCTGTAAGGGTTAACTAGCAGACATCTGCTCATTATTTCACCCTGGAATGGGAGGAACTGCTTCTTAGTTTCAGCTCATTGGCTTAGAATTTTGATTGGCTATGAGAGACATCAATCAGAGTCAATCCACTCAGCCCAGTGTCTCCACCTCCTTCCGCAGCTGGTTCACTTCCTGCCAGAGGCTGAAAACCAAATGAGGGGCGGTGAGTAAAGGAGCAGAATTTGTACAGATTGTATCCCATAATATCCACACTAATGTTCAGGACTGAATATCCAGTGAGTAAAGGAGCAGAATTTGTACAGATTGTATCCCATAATATCCACACTGATATTCAGGACTGAATATCCAGTGAGTGATGGAGCAGAGTTTGTACAGATTGTATCCCATAATATCCACACTAATGATCAGGACTGAATATCCAGTGAGTGATTGGATGGAGCAGAGTTTGTACAAATTGTATCCCATAATATCCAGATTAATGTTCAGGACTGAATATCCAGTGAGTGATGGAGCAGAGTTTGTACAGATTGTATCCCATAATATCCACACTAATGTTCAGGACTGAATATCCAGTGAGTGATGGAGCAGAGTTTGTACAGATTGTATCCCATAATATCCACACTAATGATCAGGACTGAATATCCAGTGAGTGATGGAGCAGAGTTTGTACAGATTGTATCCCATAATATCCACACTAATGTTCAGGACTGAATATCCAGTGAGTGATGGAGCAGAGTTTGTACAGATTGTATCCCATAATATCCACACTAATGATCAGGACTGAATATCCAGTGAGTGATGGAGCAGAGTTTGTACAGATTGTATCCCATAATATCCACACTAATGTTCAGGACTGAATATCCAGTGAGTGACGGAGCAGAGTTTGTACAGATTGTATCCCATAATATCCACACTAATGATCAGGACTGAATATCCAGTGAGTGAAGGAGCAGAATTTGTACAGATTGTATCCCATAATATCCACACTAATGTTCAGGACTGAATATCCAGTGAGCATTTGATAAGATACAACATGGGAGATTGGTTAAGAATGTAAGAGTCCATGGGATCCAGGGCAATTTGGCAAAGTGGATCCAAAATTGGCTTAGTGGCAGGAGGCAGAGGGTGATGGTTGAGGGTTGTTTTTGTGAGTGGAAGCCTGTGATCAGTGGTGTACCTCAGGGATCGGTGCTGGGACCCTTGCTGTTTGCAGTGTACATTAATGATTTAGACATGAATATCGGAGGTATGATCAGTAGGTTTGCAGATTTTTTTAAAATTTTTTTTTTGTTTTTATTTAGAGATACAGCACTGAAACAGGCCCTTCGGCCCACCGAGTCTGTGCCGACCATCAACCACCCATTTATACTCATCCTACACTAATTCCATAAATTTCCTCAATTTGTTTGGAATATGGAACGCACTGCCTGGAGAGGTGGTAGAGGCAGGAACCCTCACAACAATTAAGTATTTCGATGAGCACTTGAAATGTCATAGCATACAAGGCTACGGGCCAAGTGCTGGAAAATGGGATTAGAATAGATAGGTGCTTGATGGCCGGCACAGACACGATGGGCCGAAGGGTCTGTTTCTATGCTGTATGACTCTTTGGAGCAGAGTTTGAACAGATTATATCCCACAATATCCAACTAATGTTTTGGACTGAATATCATTTCCTTGTGATTTGTTCAGATTTGTCTTTGGTTGAATTTATTTATTTAGAGATACAGCACTGTAACAGGCCCTTCGGCCCACCGAGTCTGTGCCGACCAACAATCACCCATTTATACTAACCCTACAGTAATCCCATATTCCCTACCACCTACCTACACTACTACGGGCAATTTACAATGGCCAATTTACCTATCACCTGCAAGTCTTTGGCTGTGGGAGGAAACCGGAGCACCTGGCGAAAACCCACGCAGTCACAGGGAGAACTTGCAAACTCCGCACAGGCAGTACCCAGAATTGAACCCGGGTTACTGGAGCTGTGAGGCTGCGGTGCTAACCACTGCGCCACTGTGCCGCAGTTACAGTTATTTTAAATGCTGCTTGTTGACACTCTGCTGTCAGGCTGTCCAGCTTTAACTCTGAGAATGAAAGCAGAAACACAGGGTTGGGGGGACTGGAGAGAGTGGAGGTGGAGTGCAGGGACCCAGCAGGAGAGAGAAGAGAAGAGAGAACAGAGACCCAGATGCGGGGGGAGAGTAAGTGGAGAGTACACAGAGGGTACAGCTTGATGTTGGTAAGATTAGGACAAGCTCGTTCAAGCCAATTCTGGCACCACACTATAGGAAAGATGTGAAGGCATTAGAGAGGATGCAGAAAACATTTACAAGATTGGTTCCAGGGATGAGGGACTTCGGTTACATGGATAGACTGGAGAAGCTGTTCCCCACAGGGAAGAGAAGGTTGAGAGGAGATTTGATAGAGATGTTCAAAATCATGAGGAGTCGAGACAGAGTAGATAGAGAGAAACTGTTCTCATTGGTAGAAGGGTCGAGAACCAGAGAACATTGATTTAAGGTGAGTGGCAAAAGAAGCAACAGTGACATGAGAGAGTGGTGAAGGCAGATTTGATCATGGCTTTCAAAACGGAACTGGATAAGTATCTGAATAGAAACAATTGCAGGGCTACATGGAAAGGGTGGTGAAGTGGGACTGGATGAGAAGCTCTTGCAGAGAGCTGACACAGACACGACGGGTCGAATGGCCTCTTTCTGTGCTGAAACTGTTGGATGATTCTATGATTCATATTGAAGATATCCAGTTACAGGAGGCAGGACTCACAGTGATGCTGGAGAAATGCCACCAGATACTGTGTGTCGGGGACCATGTGGGTGTGGATACTTGGAGACACTATAAGGCTAAAGAGGGCCTCCCTCAACAACAACCTGCATTTTTATAGCACATTTAACATAGTAAAATATCCCAAGGCATGTCACAGGAATGTTATCAAATAAATCACAACACCAATCCATCAAAGGAGATATTAGGACAGATGATTAAAATCTTGGTCAAAGAGATGGACTTTAAGAAGCCTCTTAAAGGACGAGAGAGAGGTGAAGAGGTTCAGACAGGTAATTCCAGAGTTTACAGCCCAGACAGTTGAAGGCAGGGCCACCAATGGTGGAGTTATTACAATCGGGGATGCTCAAGAGGCCGGAATTAGAGGAGTGCAGATATCTCAGAGGGTTGTGGGGTTGGAGGAGGTTATAGAGATAGGGAGGGGCGAGGACATGGAGGGATTTGAAAACACGCTCAATAATCTCACTAAAACTAACAGGTGTTAGATTTCCTGGGAACAGTGGGTTATTCCTCACATACTGTTAGAACTGTGGACAAACAATATAACTCCGATGAGTTAATGAAAGTAGAATGGTTAATAAGCAGTACTGATTGAAGACAATGTTTTAAGATGTCTATTCCAGCTGGTACCTGGGTCTTTACCACATTTCACAGCTTCAGGAACCCAGACACAAAGACAACACTGACACCTGCAGCTCTAACTAGTTACCACTTTAAATCAAATCAAACTTCCAGGCTGCAGCTTCGAGTGGGAAAAGCATTCTGTTCACAGCCTTGGGACTTAACCCCTTAGGAACTGAATCTAGTACAACAGAAATATTCTAAGTTATTGTCAGCCGTGATTTAGTTAACACTCTCACCTCGGAGTCAGAAGGTTGTGGGTTTAAGGCCCATTCCAGAGATTTGAGCACTGAGGCTGACACTCCAGTGCAGTACTGAGGGTGTTAAACTGAGGCTCCCTCTGTCCACTCAGGTGGACATAAAAGATCACAGGGCACTATTTCAAAGAAGAGCAGGGGAGTTATCCCCGGGATCCTGGTCAATATTTATCCCTCAATCAACATCACAAAAACAGAATAGCTGGTCATTATCACATTGCTGTTTGTGGGAGCTTGCTGTGTACAAATTGAGTTCTGCATTTCCGACATTATAACAGTGACTGCACTTCAAATGTACATCATTGGCTTTAAAGTGTTTTGGGACATCTGGTGGTCATGATAGGTGCTATATCAATGCAATTGTTCTATGAGCTATAAAGAAATCCAACACAGGCAATTCAGGCAAAATCCATTGATCCACATTTACTGCCCCCACAGTTCAGTCACCTGCTGACCCTCCCTGGGCACCAGTCTCCCAGTGAGGGGTCAGCACCTTCAGAGACGGGAGAGAATCGGAGGAAAATCACTCATTATTTTATTGTGTTACAGGAGTATCTCACCGTAAAATCAGAGAATAGAGAGTGGATAGACACCACACCCAGCCAAGACCCGAGGAGATCCCAGACATCACCCCAGGGACAACGCCACAGAAAAAGCATCTCCAATAAATCTGATTGGTCAGGAGAAGTGAAACTGACCAGTATCCAGCTTCCAATCAAAACCAACACTTCCATAGGTTTGGCTGTGGGATATCAGTCAGTCCAGGGGATGGAGAGAGTGTAACGGGTGAAATTGGAAAGAAGTCTCTCAGGTTCCACAAGCAGTGGTTTTCACACAGTCATTGGTGTTCCTGAAACACTGGAACATCCACTCAGGTGAAAGGTCATTCCTGGTGAGGGGCGGAAGGATTCTTTGAGTGTGAGGAGGGCTTTGAGTGTTCATTATACCTTCAGATCCTGACAGGTGTCTGATGTTTGCTGAGGGCTTTAAATGGTTGTTGAACCTCCTGTTCCACAGACGGTGAGAGTGTAGACAGTCTTAGTGACACCATTGTGTCTCCTGTAACACGAGGGCAGCCACATGGCAGAGAAAGCAATTGAACGTGGGCAATTTGACGGAGTCTCTGCGAGGTCATCAGGCCCTGTGAATCCCCAATCCACCGACACAGAGGAGAGGCGGTTCAAGTGTGAAGTGTGTGAGAAGACCTTTGTACGGCCATCGTATTTTCTGAAACACCAGCGCACCCATACAGGGGAGAGGAGGTTCAGCTGTCAGATTTGCAATAAAGCCTTCACACAGTCCTCGGCTCTCCTCCAACACCAGCGGACACACACAGGGGAGAAACCCTTCAGGTGTGAGGTCTGTGACAAAGCTTTTGTGAAGTCGTCCACACTCCTGGTCCACCAGCGAGTGCACACGGGGGAGAAACCTTTCCGCTGTGAGGTTTGTGCAAAAGGTTTCACACAATCATCCACCCTCCTGATACACCAGCGGATCCACACAGGGGAGAGACCTTTCAAGTGCGAGGTGTGTGATAAAGCCTTCACATGCTCATCGAACCTCCTGGATCACCACAGGACCCACACGGGAGAGAAGCCCTTCAGGTGCGAGGTGTGTGATAAAACCTTCACACGCTCATCAAACCTCCTGGAGCACCATCGAACCCACACAGGGGAGAAACCCTTCAGGTGTGAGGTGTGTGACAGAGCCTTCACGCATCCATCCCGCCTTCTGGAGCACCAAAGGATTCACACGGGAGAGAAACCCTTCAAGTGTGAGGTGTGTGATAAAGCCTTTGCACACCCGTCACGCCTCCTAGAGCACCAGAAGATTCACAGTGGGGAGAAACCCTTCAAGTGTGAGGTGTGTGATAAAGCCTTCACACGCTCATCAAACCTCTTGGATCACCAGAGGACCCACACAGGGGAGAAACCCTTCAGGTGTGAGGTGTGTGATAAAGCCTTCACACGCTCATCAAACCTCCTGGATCACCTCAGGATTCACACAAGGGAGAAACCCTTCCGCTGTGAGTTTTGTAAGAAAACCTTCCCGTATTTGTCAGAACTGGTGGAACATCAGCGAACCCACACAGGGGAGAGATCGTTCAGGTGCGAATTCTGTAATAAAGCTTTCAAACAGTTGCCTGACCTCCTGGAACATCAACGTACTCACACGGGAGACAAACCCTTCCAGTGTGACGTGTGCCAGGACTGTTTCACCTACTCCTCCTCTCTAGAGCTTCACCAGAGTCTCCACACAGGATAGAAACTCTCCGAGATTGACATGTACCAGTGCAGTTTCACCATCTCCTCCTCCTCCTCCCTTCCAGTATGATCACTGTCGAGGTGTGTGACAAAACGTTCCCTCAATCATCCCACCTCCTGGTCCATCAGAGAACACACACAAGGGAGAAACCCTTCACGTGTGACATTTGCAACAAAGCTTTCCCAAAGTTGTCCAGACTCTTACAACACCAGCGCATTCATACAGGGGAGAGAGCGTTCAGGTGTGTGGTGTGTGATAAGACCTTCACACAGTCATCAGCCCTCCTTCTCCATCACAGGATCCACACAGGGGAGAAACCATTCAAGTGTGATATTTGTGATAAGACCTTCAGACAGTCGTCGACCCTCCGTCTCCATCACAGGATCCACACAGGGGAGAAACTCTTCAGGTGTGAAGTGTGTGACAGGGCCTTCACACACCGATCGACGCTCCTGATACACCAGCGGATCCACACAGGGGAGAGACCCTTCAGGTGTGAAGTTTGTGGTAAAGCCTTCGTATGTTCATCAAACCTCCTGGTTCATTTCAGGACCCACACAAGGGTGAAACCCTCCCGCTGTGAGTTTTGTAAGAAAACCTTCCCACATTTGTCAGACCTGGTGGAACATCAGCAGACCCACACAGGGGAGACCCCATTCAGGTGTGAGTTCTGCAACAAAGCTTTCAAACAGTTGCCTGATCTCCTGGAACATCAACGTACTCACACAGGAGGCAAACCCTTCCAGTGTGACGTGTGCCAGGAATGTTTCACCTACTCCTCCTCTCTAGAGCTTCACCAGAGTCTCCACACAGGATAGAAACCCTCCCAGATTGACATGTACCAGTGCAGTTTCACCATCTCCTCCTCCTCCTCCCTTCCAGTATGATCACTGCAAGAACTGCTTCACTGACATAGCCACATCGGCTGGAGCAAACTCAAGTCCTCCAGCATTGCAATGGTCTTCAGAGCTGTCTCCAGGCTGCCTTGTCCCCCTGCAGCTGAGCAGCTGTTCCATTGTGATACCTGTTCCAGAATTTGCAGCAACATCACCAAGCTTACCCAGTCTCACTGTATGCAGACCCGTGAGAAAGTGTAGGGGGGCAATGGACCAATCTGATCCATTTGAATGCCGTGGATGTGAGCTTCATCTGTGTTTGGTTATAAAATATTTCTGAATTTGTAGCTGGACCAGAGCACTGGGATTTCAAATCGAGCAATGGCCTGCTGTGTCTGACAATTACTGAACTAAGCATAAAAGCAAAATACTGCGGATGCTGGAAATCTGAAATAAAAACAAGAAATGCTGGAACCACTCAGCAGGTCTGGCAGCATCTGTGAAAAGAGAAGCAGAGTTAACGTTTCGGGTCAGTGACCCTTCTTCGGAACTGAACTAAGCAGCCTGCTTGATTGGCACACCATCTACTATTTTAAACATTCACTCCCTACACCATCAGTGCACAGTGGCAGCAGTGTGTACCATCTATAAGATGCACTGCAGCATTTCACCAAGGCTTCTTCAACAGCACCTTCCAAACCCGTGATCTCTATGCCGAGAAGAACAAGGGCAACAGATCCATGGGAACACCACCTGCAAGTTCCCCTCTAAGCCACACACCACCCTGACATGGAAATATATTGCCCTTCCTTCACTGTCGTTGGATAAAACTCCTGGAACTCCCTCCGGAACAGCACTGTGTGTGTACCTACACAAGGACTGTAGCAGTTCAAGAAGGCGACTCACCACCACCTTCTCAAAGGCAAGTAGGGGTGGCCAATCAAAGCTGGCCTTGCCAGCGATGCTCACGTCCCATTAATTAATTTTTTTAAAAAGTCGTATGAAATAGTTATTCAGCACTGATGGAATGTCTGAATTTGGTCGTGAGAATGTCACTGTGGTCTTGGTTCTGGTGTCTCCAAACCCAGTATGGGCTTTATGTAAAGAACAGTACCTGCAAACAGGTTGTTGCTAGTTATGGAGTCATAAAATCATTTATGGCACAGAAGGAGGCCATTTGGCCCATCAAGTCCATGCTAGCCAGTTAGCTGAGCTAGGGTAAATAGAGGATCAAGGGAGATATCGACTCTCATGCAGGCCCCACCTACCAAGAATGAGGCACATTAATTTCGCCACATGAACATAGTTTAAAAATCAGTTACTGGAGTAAAGAAAGAACTTACTTTAAAAAAAACACCAGACCCTTGACTGTAAAGATATTTACATATTTACAGACAGTGCTTAAAAGGGACAAAAGACCATTTCCTGACACATTCAATCCACAATGGACTTTTGATTACCAGATGTAGAAGGTGAAGGAGCTAGCATTCCAGGTTGACTGCGAAGATCGCCGAATACACCAACAGACGTGGTCAGACCAGTTTAGTCACATGGCTAACTGGCTGTTGCAGGTTTGAATTTGAACTTGCCACAGAGTTTTAGAGAGAGAGAAAGCTGTTTGCTCCTAGATTGGAAAAGACTCTCTCCTGTCTGCTCTCATCTCGTTCTCACCAGCTTCGGAATCCATTGAAGACATATGAACCTCAAAAGAGAAAGGTCTCGTACAGTGAACAAGGTTTCAGAAGAATACTGGGGCCCAACGAAAAGCAAGATCTACCTACAAGCAAGGACAACAGTGAGCTCAAAGCACAGAAACAAAACCCCCCTCTTTAGAGATTGCCTCAAACATCTCCACTATTTTTTTTATATAGAGAGATACAGCACTGAAACAGGCCCTTCAGCCCACCGAGTCTGTGCCGACCATCAACCACCCATTTATACTAATCCTACATTAATCCCATATTCCCGACCACATCCCCACCTTCCCTCAATTCTCCTACCTATACTAGAGGCAATTTACAATGGACAATTTACCTATCAACCTGCAGGTCTTTGGCTGTGGGAGGAAACCAGAGCACCCGGCAGAGGGAGAACTTGTAAACTCCGCACAGGCAGTACCCAGAACTGAACCCGGGTTGCTGGAGCTGTGAGGCTGTGGTGCTAACCACTGCGCCACTGTGCTGCTCTTTTCTGTCTCTATTTGCATGTGCATATCGCGTGTGCATGCTAGTGCGGGGCGCGTCATGTATCCATAGGTGTTAACCGAATTAGAGTTTGTTTTAATAAATTTCACTTTTCTTCTTTAAACCTGAGAAAGCCTGTTTGTGCTGGTTTCTTTGCCTTATAATTGGAAAGCGGTGAACAAGGATTCACCAAGAGGGAGCTAAAAACACGGTGTGTTTAAAATTAAGGACTGTTAAAATAAGACTCCTAGACACCTTTCTCACCTAGTCGTAACACGACTCACAGTGATGCACATAAAGACTCCAAAAGGGAGGTTACTGACAGGACCACAAGATCCTACTGCTGGATGACCAGGGAACAAATTAATAAACTGCACTGCAACCTGGGAGTCTGAACCATTCTCAGCTACTGCTGAGCTGTGGGGATTTGCTTTAATGACATTTGTGCTAATTATTTATAACTTGCCAAAATACCTGTGAATGTTCTAGTTCAGTGCTAACTCAATGCGAACTGAAATCCCTGGGGTAATTTCACTGGTGAATTGAATGCCTACTGTAAACTCAAGGTTGACTATTTAAGAAATTGTTTGCTCTAAGATTGCCAACACTGCAGCATTGACCTGCAGTCTTCAGCAATTAGATATTAACCTTCAGCACAGTGCTGTGAGCAACCAGGGAGTAAAATCACAGAGGCATCAAAAAAAGATTGTCTGTTGGCCTTGCCATCCATGAGCTTATTGTGGATGATCACATTGACATCATGGCCTTGATGGAGACATGGTGACGGCACCTTTCCCCTTAATGAAGCTTCCCCATCCTGGCTATACCTTTTACCATCTGTCCTGCTCAAACCGCCATAGTGATACTTTAGCTCTTGTCTATAAATCACACCTTGGTCTGTCTCCTTACTCCTCTGGCAACTTCTCTGCCTTTGAGTTCCACCCCTCGTATTTCTCTTTTCAAAACCGTGTTCTGTGCGGCCCACCCAAGTGTCACTCCAGGTTTCTCACTGAGATATCTTCACTGCTTTCCTCCCTCTGCCTCTGTGCTGAGCGGCTTCTTAACCTCGGTGATTTCAATCTCCATTTCAATTCATCATTCTCTTTCTCCTCGGAGTTTACTGCTCTCTTTCCTTGCCTAAATCTCTATCTTCATATAAACTCTCCGACCCATACATGTGGCCAGTCCTTTGATCTTGTTATGTGGCCACACTACTCCCATTGTAATTATCTCTGAGAAGGAAACCTCTGATCATTTCCACTCTCTACCCACATTGCCCTCCCCCTCCCAAGCCCACTTCTGTGTCAGACTCTGGAAAAAGCTTTCCCCCAAAATCACCCGCCTCTGCTCAACTATTTAGCCTTTAACCTTGAATCCATCATGACAGCTGGAAAGCTATCGTTTTGCTGAATCACACCCTCTCCATGACCTTTAATGCCCTTGTCCTCACTGGGACTATTATTCTTTCTCACCCTAATCCGTTCCCCCTAGTATACCCTCCTCTCCACTCCCTTCAGTCCAAGGGATGCAGACCTGAATGTCTTTGGCGTAGAACTGGTTTAACTGTTCATCGCCAGTTCTGGGTAGACCACTTAAAGCATTATTGGGCTATACTCTCTCTCACTAAAACTGCCCACTGTTCAAAAATCACCCAGGAATGCAGAGATAAACTCAGCTTCTCCTTAGCACAAACCATCTTAAACCACCCTCCCCTGCCTCCTTCACACTCCTTTCCAACAGTAAGTGTGATCAGCTCATGGGCTTTTTTGTTACAAAGGTCGAGACAATCTGTTGAGCTGCCTCTGCTGCTTGCTTTCCTTCCACTAGCCTACTGGACCTAACTTCCTCTAAGCTTCCCCCTTGTCCTAACTCTGATTTTGTATCTTTCTCTAGTTTCTTTCCTATCTCCCCTCATGCCCCCTCCAAGCTCATCTTGCCAGCAAGACCTGTCTTCTGCTCTCTGGAGCCTGTTCCCACTAAACTGCTGACCACCCAACTTCCCTTCCTGGATCCCATGTTTTCTGACATTGTTAATGGTTCTTTCTCTCCAGGTACCTTCCCTTTCTCCTTCAAATCTGTCGTCATCACCCCTCTCCTCAAAGAAACAGCCCTTGACCCCATATTTCGACTGCCCCATCTCCAACAGCCCTTTCCTCTCCAATGACTTCGACATGTTATCACCTGGCAAACCTGTGCCTATCTTTCTCGTAACGCCTTGTTAAAATTCCTCCAATCGAGTTTCTATCCCTGACGCAATGCCAAAACAGCTCTTATCAAGCTTACAGGTGACAGCCTATGTGACTGTAACCAAGGTAAACTATTCCTCCTTGTCCTTTTCGACCTGTCTGCAGACTTTGCCACGTGTGATAACACCATCTTCCTCCAACGCCTCTCTGCCAACATCCAGCTGGGTGGGACTGCATTTGTCTGATCGGGAACTGCCATCACTGGCTTCTCTTCCCATTACCTCTGGTGTTCCCCAAGGATCTGTCCTTGGCCTCTTCCTATTTGTCATCTACATGCTGTTCCTCAGTGACATCATCAAAAAGCACAGCATTAGTTTTCACGTGTACGCTGATGACCCCCAGCGCTACATCACCACCACCTCTCTCGACTTCCCTGTTATGAGTTCTTTGTGTTATCTTAAGCAACAAAATAAGGTATGTGTATTCTTGTTCGTTGAAGATCTCCAACAGGTTTATGAACAGCTAAACTAGTATAGACAATATAGAGTAAACTATATACAGAACCTTTGCCTAGGATGTTAGAGCTGTAGAGTGACTATGGCTTCTAGTCACATGACCACATCCTGGTATTTCGCTCATTAGCATACTGAGTTCTTAAAGTGACACAGTAGCGCAGTGGTTAGCACCGCAGCCTCACAGCTCCAGCGACCTGGGTTCCATTCTGGGTACTACCTGTGCAGAGTTTGCAAGTTCTCCCTGTGACCGCGTGGGTTTCCGCCAGGTGCTCCGGTTTCCTCCCACAGCCAAAGACTTGCGGGTTGATAGGTAAATTGTCCATTATAAATTGCCCCTAGTGTAGGTAGGAGAATTGAGGGAATATGGGATTAATGTAGGATTAGTATAAATGGGTGGTTGATGGTCGGCACAGACTTGATGGGCCAAAGGCCAGTTTCAGTGCTGTAACACTCTATAACTCTTAAGGCGATCATACAGCATTCCCTTTCTTTCCAAAGATAAGTCTTGTATGCTACAAGTAAAAACGCATAAAATTGGATATCAAAATTAATTATACGGAATAGAGATTGTAAAATGTACAAGTAGAAGGATAGGGGTTGTGAAATTTAAGAGTGCAGAAACTGAAGAGTCCATATATCGTTTCAGTGGTTTGACAGCTCTTCCAGATCTTGTTATAGTATAACTTTCTGGGCTTGTGGATTTAACCTTTGGCTGTTTTTGGTTTGCAGACATGTTGTCAATGTGATGGTTGTTGTCCTGTTGTTCCATCACACCCTCGTCATTGGAGTGTGTTCTTTTGAGTCTGCTGTGCGCAATTGGAGTATCGCACATCTCTTAATTGGCTTCAGTTCCTCTTCAACACCGCTCCATTAGATGTTGTAACCTCATAGGACCTAGGCTCACTGCATACTTTGGATACCTCTGCAGGTAACCATGTTCTCATTGTGGGGTGCTCTACATGTAGTTGAGGTTGTTCCGCCCCTGCATTGTCGGTCGTGCACCATCTTCATTCTCCCTTGTTTATCACAGTGTCTCCTGCATCTTGGAGAATCTGGACAGATGATAGTTTGGCAGAATTGTTCGTACTTGTCTGTCAAACATGATCTCTGCTGGTGACGTAAAGCCCATATCCATAGGTGTAGCTCTGAGGTGTAGCATGGCAACACAAACATCTTGTTTCATTGGTTGATCTGATCTGTTGGTTGTGGGATTGCTTAGCCTTGTCTATCGCATGCTGCTTCCACTGTTTGGCATGCAAGTATTTTGAGGTATGCCTGGTGCTGCTCCTGGCATGCCCTCCTGCACTCTTCATTAAACCAGGGTTGGTCCCCCGGCTTAATGGTAATGATAGCGTGGGGGATATACCAGGCTGTGGGGTTACAGACAGTGGTTGAATACAATTCTGCTGCTGATGGCCCACAGCACCTCGTGGATGCCCAGTTTTCAGTTGCTAGATCTGTTCGAAACTAACCCAATTAGCACGATGTTAGTGCCGCACAACACAATGATGGGTACCCTCAGTGTGAAGACGGGAATTTGTCTCCACAAGGACAGTGCAGTGGTCACTCCTATCAAAACTGTCATGGAGAGATGCATCTGCGACAGGTAGATTGGCGAGGACGAGGTCAAGTAGCATTTTCCCTCTTGTTGGTTCCCTCACAATCTACCACAGACCCGTTCTAGCAGCTATGTCCTTTAGGACACAGTCAGCTCAGTCAGTAGTGGTGCTACGGAGCCATTCTTGGTGATAGAGATTGAAGTCCCCCACCCAGAATACATTCTGTGCCCTTGCTACTCACAATGCTTCTTCCAAGTACTGTTCAACCTGGAGGAGTACTGATTCATCAGCTGAGGGGGGAGAGGTAGGTGGTAATCAGCAGGAGGTTTCCTTGCCCATGTTTGACCTGATGCCATGTGACTTCATGGAGTCTGGAGTCAATGTTGAAGACTCCGAGGGCAACTCCCTCCCGACTAAATAACACTGTGTGCCACCACCTCTGGTGGGTCTGTCCTGCCGGTGGGACAGGACATACACAGGGATGGTGGTGTCTGGACATTGTCTGCAAGGTATGATTCCATGAGTATGACTATGTCAGGCTGTTGCTCAACGAGCCTGTGGAACAGCTCTCCAATTTTTGGCAGAAGCCCCAAGATGTTAGTAAAGAGGGCTTTGTAGGGTCAACAGGGCTAGGTTTGCTGTTTTTGTTTCCAGTGCCTAGGTCGAGGCTGGGAGGTCCATCCAGTTTCATTCCTTTTCTTAAGACTTTGTACTGATTAGATACAACTGAGTGGCTTGTTAGGCCATTTCAGAGGGCTTTTAAGTGTCAATCACATTGCTGTGAGTCTGGAGTCACATGTAGACCAGACCAGGTAAGGATGCCGGATTTCCTTCCTGAAAGGACATTAGTGAACCAGATGGGTTTTCACAATAACCGACAATGGTCAATCGACAATGGTTTCATGATCAACGCTAAACTAGCTTTTTAATTCCAGATTTATTAACTGAATTCAAATGCCACCATTTGCCAAGGTGGGATTCAATTCCTTGTCCCCAAAGCATTAGTGAGATTACCACTACACCACCGCCTCCTAGCCAAATATACTATATACTAGATAAACTAGTATATACAATATAGAGCAAACTATATACAGAACCTTTGTCTAGGGTTTTACAGTTGCAGAGTGACTACGGCTTCCAGTGACTACAACCTGGTACTTAGCTCATGAGCATACTGAGTTCTTAAGGGGACATCACTCTTAAGGCGATCATACAAAATTCTGCCCTGTTGCTAAATTATCAAACTGCTTATCCAACATCCAGGACTGATTAAACAAAAAATTCCTCCAATTAAAGATTGAGAAGGCTGAATCCATTGTCTTTGGGCCACGTCACAGACTTTGCTGCCTCGGCAGTGACTCCATCCCTGATATAACCTTTTACATTTCTAATATTTGCTAGTTCTGAAGAAGGGTCACTGACCTGAAACGTTAACTCTGCTTCTCTCTCCACAGATGCTGCCAGACCTACTGAGTATTTCCAGCATTTCTTGTTTTTATTTACTCCATCCCTCTCCCTGGCAACAGTCTGACACTGAACCAGACTGTTCACAACCTCTGTGTTATATTTGACCCTGAGATAACATTCTAACCACACATCTGCACCATCACTGCGAGTGCCTATTTTCACCCTAACATTACCCAATATTGCCCCTGCCTCAGCTCATCCACTGCTGAAACCCTCATCCATGCTTTTGTTACCACTAAACTTGACTATTTCAACACACACCTGGCCGACTTGTCACGTTCTAGCCGACACAAACTTGAGGTCATCCAAACTGCTACCAATTTCCTTACTCGGACCAAGTTACGTTCAGCTGTCAACCCTGTGCCCGCTGAACTATACTGGCTCATTGTTAAACAACACTTCCTTGGCCAGTTTCTGAATTATACTTTCTAAGTATACTTCAAAGAGCAGGTCACCACCAGATAGCTGGGAGGGCATGTGACCACTAGATACCCAAGACGTCATATGATCACCAGATAGCAGAGAGATCATGTGATCAACCCCCTCTTCAAAAAGCACTCCCTTACCTCACTCAAGTCCTCGAATGTGTTGTTGCTTCTTAAATCTGTGCCCATCTTTCTCATAACCATGTCTGAAATCTCCGATTAGGTTTCCACCCCTACTGCTACCTAACAATGTCACAAATGGCACCCTATGTGATGGTGACTGAGGTGTACTACCTCTCCTCATCCCTCTCTGTAGCCTTTGACAAGCTTGACTGCACCATCCCCCTCCGACACCCCTCATCTGTGGACCAGCTCAGTGGGACTGCCATCCACTGGTTCCACTCTTCCCTATTAGATTGGAACCAGGGAATCTCCCACAGCGACTTTTCTTCCTACCCACTGTACCATTACCGCCAGAGTGCCTGAAAGACCTATCCTTTGCCACTAGAGTCATAAGAGTCATACAGCACAGAAACAGGCCCTTCGATCCATCGTGCCTGTGCCAGCCATCAAGCACCTATCTATTCTAATCCCATTTTCCAGCACTTGGCCTGTAGCCTTGTATGCCAAGGCGTTTCAGGTGCTCATCTAAATACTTCTCAAATGTTGTGAGGGTTCCTGCCTCTACCACCCATTCAGGCAGTGCATTCCAGATTCCAATCACCCTCCTGGTGAAAATATTTTTCCTCAAATTCTCTAAACCTCCTGCCCCTTACCTTAAATCTATGCCCCTTGGTTATTGACCCCCTCCACTAAGGGAAAAAGCTTCTTCCTATCTTTCCTATCAATGCCCCTCATAATTTTGTATACCTCAATCTAGTCCCCCCTCAGCCTTCTGTGCTCTAAGGAAATCACCCCTCGCCTATCCAGTCACTCTTCATAGCTGAAATGCTCCAGCCCAGGCAACATCCTGGTGAAGCTCCTCTGCACCTTTTCCACTGCAATCATATCCTTCCTATAGTGTGGTGCCCAGAACTGTGCACAGTACTCCAGCTTTGGCTTAACTAGCGTTTTATACAGCTCCATCATAACCTCCCTGCTCTTATATTCTATGCCTCGGCTAATAAAGGCAAGTATCCCATAAGCCTTCCTGACCACCTTATCTACCTGTGCTGCTGCCTTCAGTGATTTATGGCCAAGTACACCAAGCTCCCTCAGACTCTCTGTACTTCCTAGGGTCCTACCGTCTATTGTATATTCCCTTGCCTTGTTACTTCTCCCAAAATGTATCACCTCACACTTCTCAGGATTAAATTCCATTTGCCACTGCTCTGCCCATCTTACCAGTCCATCTCTATCGTCCTGTAATCTAAGGCTTTCCTCCTCACTATTTACGACACCACCAATTTTCGTGTCATCTGCAAACTTACTGATCATACCTCCTATATTCATGTCTAAATCATTAATGTACACCACAGACAGCAAGGGTCCCAGCACCGATCCCTGCGGTACACCACTGGTCACAGGCTTCCGCTCGCAAAAACAACCCTCGACCAACACCCTCTGCCACTAAACCTATTTTGGATCCAATTTGTCAAATTGCTCTGGAACCCATGGGTTCCCCACCTTCTTAGCCAATCTTCCATGTGGGACCTTATCAAAAGCCTTACTGAAGTCCATGTAGACCACATCAGCTGTTTTACCCTTATCTATACATCTAGTCATCTCCTCGAAAAATTCAATCAAGTTTGTTCGACACAATCTCTCCCTGATTAATCCCAGCCTCTCCAAGAGGAGATTAGTCCTGTCTCTCAGATTTTTTCCAATAGTTTCCCAAGCACTGATGTTAGACTCACCAGGCTGTAATTACCTGCATTATCCCTGCAACCCTTCTTGAATAATGGTACCAGATTCACTGTCCTCCAGTCCCCTGGTGCCCTCCTGTGGCCAGAGAGGATTTGAAAATTTGTGTCAGAGCCCCCGCTATTCCTCCCTTGCCTCACATAGCAGCCTGGGATACATCTCATCTGGGCCGAGGGATTTATCCACTTTAAAGCCCGCTAAAACAGCGAATATAGTTCCTTTCTTTAAATGCTAATATGTTCAAATATATCACAATCCCCCTCCCTGATCTCTACACCTGCATTGTCCTTCTCCATAGTGAACACAGATGAAAAATAATCATTTAACACCTCACCTTTTGTCCTCCAGCTCCACACACAGATTGCCACTTTGGTCCCTAATGGGCCCTACTCTTTCCCTGGTTATCCTCTTGCCCTTAATATACTGATAAAACGCCTTGGGATTTCCCTTTATCTTGCCCGCCAGTGTTTTTTCATGTCCCCTCTTGTATGATTTAATTTCCACTGGAAGACAGTAAATTGTCACCCGATTCTAAAATGGGGCACAATATAAAATGTGCTGACAATTCGTTATTGTGATTCGCTTCTATGACTGGCCAGGACTGATTTCACCCGAACGCAACAGGTTCCCGCTCCACTGGCCGCTCTACCACCCTCCTCCTCTCGGCAACTCGCTTTCTCCCCCTCCTCCTGACCGGCCGCTCCCCTCCCCTCCCGGGGCCGATTGTTCCCGGCACGCGCCGCTCCCGGGGCCGATTGTTCCCGGCACGCGCCGCTCCCGGGGCCGATTGTTCCCCGCACGCGCCGCTCCCGGGGCCGATTGTTCCGCGCTCGCGCCACCCCGAAGACGACGGCGGCGGCCGGGGGGCGGTGATGCGGGGAAGCAGTGAAGGAGCTCCTGGAGTACGGGGATGCCGCGCGAACCAGGGAACAATCGGCCAGGGGGGTGGGGGTGGGGGGTGAGTAGCCGAGGGGGCAGGGGAGGACGCAGAGCTCCAGTCTCTCAATCAGCCGCTTCCTCCAGCCGGGGGACGGGGCTGCCGCGCATGCGTCACTGTCCTGTCAAGCTGCAGCTGCGCATCTCGGCGCTCGGTGAGGACGTCAGAGGGGCGGTGCGTTGTGAGGAATCACTTTCTGCTCCGGTCAAGGAGGTAAGTGAAGGCCCTGAACTACATGAAAAGGAGCAGAGTTTGTACAGATTGTATCCCATAATATCCACACTAATGTTCAGGACTGAATATCCAGTGAGTGAAGGAGCAGAGTTTGTACAGATTGTATCCCATAATATCCACACTAATGTTCAGGACTGAATATCCAGTGAGTGAAGGAGCAGAGTTTGTACAGATTGTATCCCATAATATCCACACTAATGTTCAGGACTGAATATCCAGTGAGTGAAGGAGCAGAGTTTGTACAGATTGTATCCCATAATATCCACACTAATGTTCAGGACTGAATATCCAGTGAGTGAAGGAGCAGAGTTTGTACAGATTGTATCCCATAATATCCACACTAATGTTCAGGACTGAATATCCAGTGAGTGAAGGAGCAGAGTTTGTACAGATTGTATCCCATAATATCCACACTAATGTTCAGGACTGAATATCCAGTGAGTGAAGGAGCAGAGTTTGTACAGATTGTATCCCATAATATCCACACTAATGTTCAGGACTGAATATCCAGTGAGTGACGGAGCAGAGTTTGTACAGATTGTATCCCATAATATCCACACTAATGTTCAGGACTGAATATCCAGTGAGAAAAGAAGTAGAGTTTGTACAGATTGTATCCCATAATATCCACACTAATGTTCAGGACTGAATATCCAGTGAGTGAAGGAGCAGAGTTTGTACAGATTGTATCCCATAATATCCACACTAATGTTCAGGACTGAATATCCAGTGAGTGAAGGAGCAGAGTTTGTACAGATTGTATCCCATAATATCCACACTAATGTTCAGGACTGAATATCCAGTGAGTGAAGGAGCAGAGTTTGTACAGATTGTATCCCATAATATCCACACTAATGTTCAGGACTGAATATCCAGTGAGTGACGGAGCAGAGTTTGTACAGATTGTATCCCATAATATCCACACTAATGTTCAGGACTGAATATCCAGTGAGTGAAGGAGCAGAGTTTGTACAGATTGTATCCCATAATATCTACACTAATGTTCAGGACTGAATATCCAGTGAGTGACGGAGCAGAGTTTGTACAGATTGTATCCCATAATATCCACACTAATGTTCAGGACTGAATATCCAGTGAGAAAAGAAGTAGAGTTTGTACAGATTGTATCCCATAATATCTACACTAATGTTCAGGACTGAATATCCAGTGAGTGAAGGAGCAGAGTTTGTACAGATTGTATCCCATAATATCTACACTAATGTTCAGGACTGAATATCCAGTGAGTGACGGAGCAGAGTTTGTACAGATTCTATCCCATAATATCCTCACTAATGTTCAGGACTGAATATCCAGTGAGTAAAGGAGCAGAGTTTGTACAGATTCTATCCCATAATATCCTCACTAATGTTCAGGACTGAATATCCAGTGAGTAAAGGAGCAGAGTTTGTACAGATTCTATCCCATAATATCTACACTATTGTTCAGGACTGAATATCCAGTGAGTGAAGGAGCAGAGTTTGTACAGATTCTATCCCATAATATCTACACTAATGTTCAGGACTGAATATCCAGTGAGTAAAGGAGCAGAGTTTGTACAGATTCTATCCCATAATATCTACACTAATGTTCAGGACTGAATATCCAGTGAGTAAAGGAGCAGAGTTTGTACAGATTCTATCCCATAATATCTACACTATTGTTCAGGACTGAATATCCAGTGAGTGAAGGAGCAGAGTTTGTACAGATTCTATCCCATAATATCTACACTAATGTTCAGGACTGAATATCCAGTGAGTAAAGGAGCAGAGTTTGTACAGATTCTATCCCATAATATCTACACTATTGTTCAGGACTGAATATCCAGTGAGTGAAGGAGCAGAGTTTGTACAGATTCTATCCCATAATATCTACACTAATGTTCAGGACTGAATATCCAGTGAGTAAAGGAGCAGAGTTTGTACAGATTCTATCCCATAATATCTACACTATTGTTCAGGACTGAATATCCAGTGAGTAAAGGAGCAGAGTTTGTACAGATTCTATCCCATAATATCTACACTATTGTTCAGGACTGAATATCCAGTGAGTAAAGGAGCAGAGTTTGTACAGATTCTATCCCATAATATCTACACTAATGTTCAGGACTGAATATCCAGTGAGTATAGGAGCAGAGTTTGTACAGATTCTATCCCATAATATCTACACTAATGTTCAGGACTGAATATCCAGTGAGAAAAGAAGCAGAGTTTGTACCGATTCTATCCCATAATATCTACACTAATGTTCAGGACTGAATATCCAGTGAGAAAAGAAGCAGAGTTTGTACAGATTCTATCCCATAATATCTACACTAATGTTCAGGACTGAATATCCAGTGAGTAAAGGAGCAGAGTTTGTACAGATTCTATCCCATAATATCTACACTAATGTTCAGGACTGAATATCCAGTGAGTGACGGAGCAGAGTTTGTACAGATTGTATCCCATAATATCGACACTAATGTTCAGGTCTGAATATCCAGTGAGTGACGGAGCAGAGTTTGTACAGATTCTATCCCAAATAATCTACACTAATGTTCAGGACTGAATATCCATTGAGTAAAGGAGCAGAGTTTGTACAGATTCTATCCCATAATATCCACACTAATGTTCAGGACTGAATATCCAGTGAGTAAAGGAGCAGAGTTTGTACAGATTCTATCCCATAATATCTACACTATTGTTCAGGACTGAATATCCAGTGAGTAAAGGAGCAGAGTTTGTACAGATTCTATCCCATAATATCCACACTAATGTTCAGGACTGAATATCCAGTGAGTAAAGGAGCAGAGTTTGTACAGATTGAATCCCATAATATCCACACTAATGTTCAGGACTGAATATCCAGTGAGTAAAGGAGCAGAGTTTGTGCAGATTCTATCCCATAATATCTACACTAATGTTCAGGACTGAATATCCAGTGAGTAAAGGAGCAGAGTTTGTGCAGATTCTATCCCATAATATCTACACTAATGTTCAGGACTGAATATCCAGTGAGTAAAGGAGCAGAGTTTGTACAGATTCTATCCCATAATATCCACACTAATGTTCAGGACTGAATATCCAGTGAGTAAAGGAGCAGAGTTTGTACAGATTCTATCCCATAATATCTACACTAATGTTCAGGACTGAATATCCAGTGAGTGACGGAGCAGAGTTTGTACAGATTGTATCCCATAATATCCACACTAATGTTCAGGACTGAATATCCAGTGAGTGACGGAGCAGAGTTTGTACAGATTGTATCCCATAATATCTACACTAATGTTCAGGACTGAATATCCAGTGAGTGACGGAGCAGAGTTTGTATAGATTGTATTCCATAATATCCACACTAATGTTCAGGACTGAATATTCAGTGAGTGACGGAGCAGAGTTTGTACAGATTCTATCCCATAATATCCACACTAATGTTCAGGACTGAATATCCAGTGAGTAAAGGGGCAGAGTTTGTGCAGATTCTATCCCATAATATCCAGACTAATGTTCAGGACTGAATATCCAGTGAGTGACGGAGCAGAGTTTGTACAGATTCTATCCCATAATATCTACACTAATGTTCAGGACTGAATATCCAGTGAGTGAAGGAGCAGAGTTTGTACAGATTGTATCCCATAATATCTACACTAATGTTCAGGACTGAATATCCAGTGAATGACGGAGCAGAGTTTGTGCAGATTCTATCCCATAATATCCAGACTAATGTTCAGGACTGGATATCCAGTGAGTGACGGAGCAGAGTTTGTACAGATTCTATCTCATAATATCTACACTAATGTTCAGGACTGAGTATCCAGTGAGTGAAGGAACAGAGTTTGTCCAGATTGTATCCCATAATATCCACACTAATGTTCAGGACTGAATATCCAGTGAGTGAAGGAGCAGAGTTTGTACAGATTGTATCCCATAATATCCACACTAATGTTCAGGACTGAATATCCAGTGAGTGAAGGAGCAGAGTTTGTACAGATTCTATCCCATAATATCCACACTAATGTTCAGGACTGAATATCCAGTGAGTGACGGAGCAGAGTTTGTACAGATTCTATCCCATAATATCCACACTAATGTTCAGGACTGAATATCCAGTGAGTGACGGAGCAGAGTTTGTACAGATTGTATCCCATAATATCAACACTAATGTTCAGGACTGAATATCCAGTGAGTGAAGGAGCAGAGTTTGTACAGATTCTATCCCCTAATATCTACACTAATGTTCAGGACTGAATATCCAGTGAGTGAAGGAGCAGAGTTTGTGCAGATTCTATCCCATAATATCCACACTAATGTTCAGGACTGAATATCCAGTGAGTAAAGGAGCAGAGTTTGTCCAGATTGTATCCCATAATATCCACACTAATGTTCAGGACTGAATATCCAGTGAGTGACGGAGCAGAGTTTGTACAGATTGTATCCCATAATATCCACACTAATGTTCAGGTCTGAATATCCAGTGAGTGACGGAGCAGAGTTTGTCCAGATTGTATCCCATAATATCTACACTAATGTTCAGGACTGAATATCCAGTTAGTGACGGAGCAGAGTTTGTCCAGATTGTATCCCATAATATCCACACTAATGTTCAGGTCTGAATATCCAGTGAGTGACGGAGCAGAGTTTGTACAGATTCTATCCCAAATAATCTACACTAATGTTCAGGACTGAATATCCCGTGAGTAAAGGAGCAGAGTTTGTACAGATTCTATCCCATAATATCTACACTAATGTTCAGGACTGAATATCCAGTGAGTGACGGAGCAGAGTTTGTACAGATTGTATCCCATAATATCCACACTAATGTTCAGGACTGAATATCCAGTGAGTGACGGAGCAGAGTTTGTACAGATTGTATCCCATAATATCCACACTAATGTTCAGGACTGAATATCCAGTGAGTGACGGAGCAGAGTTTGCACAGATTGTATCCCATAATATCTACACTAATGTTCAGGTCTGAATATCCAGTGAGTGACGGAGCAGAGTTTGTACAGATTCTATCCCATATAATCTACACTAATGTTCAGGACTGAATATCCAGTGAGTGAAGGAGCAGAGTTTGTACAGATTGTATCCCATAATATCCACACTAATGTTCAGGACTGAATATCCAGTGAGTGACGGAGCAGAGTTTGTACAGATTGTATCCCATAATATCTACACTAATGTTCAGGACTGAATATCCAGTGAGTGACGGAGCAGAGTTTGTACAGATTGTATCCCATAATATCTACACTAATGTTCAGGACTGAATATCCAGTGAGTGACGGAGCAGAGTTTGTATAGATTGTATTCCATAATATCCACACTAATGTTCAGGACTGAATATTCAGTGAGTGACGGAGCAGAGTTTGTACAGATTCTATCCCATAATATCCACACTAATGTTCAGGACTGAATATCCAGTGAGTAAAGGGGCAGAGTTTGTGCAGATTCTATCCCATAATATCCAGACTAATGTTCAGGACTGAATATCCAGTGAGTGACGGAGCAGAGTTTGTACAGATTCTATCCCATAATATCTACACTAATGTTCAGGACTGAATATCCAGTGAGTGAAGGAGCAGAGTTTGTACAGATTGTATCCCATAATATCTACACTAATGTTCAGGACTGAATATCCAGTGAATGACGGAGCAGAGTTTGTGCAGATTCTATCCCATAATATCCAGACTAATGTTCAGGACTGGATATCCAGTGAGTGACGGAGCAGAGTTTGTACAGATTCTATCTCATAATATCTACACTAATGTTCAGGACTGAGTATCCAGTGAGTGAAGGAACAGAGTTTGTCCAGATTGTATCCCATAATATCCACACTAATGTTCAGGACTGAATATCCAGTGAGTGAAGGAGCAGAGTTTGTACAGATTGTATCCCATAATATCCACACTAATGTTCAGGACTGAATATCCAGTGAGTGAAGGAGCAGAGTTTGTACAGATTCTATCCCATAATATCCACACTAATGTTCAGGACTGAATATCCAGTGAGTGAAGGAGCAGAGTTTGTGCAGATTCTATCCCATAATATCCACACTAATGTTCAGGACTGAATATCCAGTGAGTAAAGGAGCAGAGTTTGTCCAGATTGTATCCCATAATATCCACACTAATGTTCAGGACTGAATATCCAGTGAGTGACGGAGCAGAGTTTGTACAGATTGTATCCCATAATATCCACACTAATGTTCAGGTCTGAATATCCAGTGAGTGACGGAGCAGAGTTTGTCCAGATTGTATCCCATAATATCTACACTAATGTTCAGGACTGAATATCCAGTTAGTGACGGAGCAGAGTTTGTCCAGATTGTATCCCATAATATCCACACTAATGTTCAGGTCTGAATATCCAGTGAGTGACGGAGCAGAGTTTGTACAGATTCTATCCCAAATAATCTACACTAATGTTCAGGACTGAATATCCATTGAGTAAAGGAGCAGAGTTTGTACAGATTCTATCCCATAATATCCACACTAATGTTCAGGACTGAATATCCAGTGAGTAAAGGAGCAGAGTTTGTACAGATTCTATCCCATAATATCTACACTATTGTTCAGGACTGAATATCCAGTGAGTAAAGGAGCAGAGTTTGTACAGATTCTATCCCATAATATCCACACTAATGTTCAGGACTGAATATCCAGTGAGTAAAGGAGCAGAGTTTGTACAGATTGAATCCCATAATATCCACACTAATGTTCAGGACTGAATATCCAGTGAGTGACGGAGCAGAGTTTGTACAGATTGTATCCCATAATATCTACACTAATGTTCAGGACTGAATATCCAGTGAGTGACGGAGCAGAGTTTGTACAGATTGTATCCCATAATATCTACACTAATGTTCAGGACTGAATATCCAGTGAGTGACGGAGCAGAGTTTGTATAGATTGTATTCCATAATATCCACACTAATGTTCAGGACTGAATATTCAGTGAGTGACGGAGCAGAGTTTGTACAGATTCTATCCCATAATATCCACACTAATGTTCAGGACTGAATATCCAGTGAGTAAAGGGGCAGAGTTTGTGCAGATTCTATCCCATAATATCCAGACTAATGTTCAGGACTGAATATCCAGTGAGTGACGGAGCAGAGTTTGTACAGATTCTATCCCATAATATCTACACTAATGTTCAGGACTGAATATCCAGTGAGTGAAGGAGCAGAGTTTGTACAGATTGTATCCCATAATATCTACACTAATGTTCAGGACTGAATATCCAGTGAATGACGGAGCAGAGTTTGTGCAGATTCTATCCCATAATATCCAGACTAATGTTCAGGACTGGATATCCAGTGAGTGACGGAGCAGAGTTTGTACAGATTCTATCTCATAATATCTACACTAATGTTCAGGACTGAGTATCCAGTGAGTGAAGGAACAGAGTTTGTCCAGATTGTATCCCATAATATCCACACTAATGTTCAGGACTGAATATCCAGTGAGTGAAGGAGCAGAGTTTGTACAGATTGTATCCCATAATATCCACACTAATGTTCAGGACTGAATATCCAGTGAGTGAAAGAGCAGAGTTTGTACAGATTCTATCCCATAATATCCACACTAATGTTCAGGACTGAATATCCAGTGAGTGACGGAGCAGAGTTTGTACAGATTGTATCCCATAATATCCACACTAATGTTCAGGACTGAATATCCAGTGAGTGACGGAGCAGAGTTTGTACAGATTGTATCCCATAATATCCACACTAATGTTCAGGACTGAATATCCAGTGAGTGAAAGAGCAGAGTTTGTACAGATTCTATCCCATAATATCCACACTAATGTTCAGGACTGAATATCCAGTGAGTGACGGAGCAGAGTTTGTACAGATTGTATCCCATAATATCCACACTAATGTTCAGGACTGAATATCCAGTGAGTGACGGAGCAGAGTTTGTACAGATTGTATCCCATAATATCAACACTAATGTTCAGGACCGAATATCCAGTGAGTGAAGGAGCAGAGTTTGTACAGATTCTATCCCCTAATATCTACACTAATGTTCAGGACTGAATATCCAGTGAGTGAAGGAGCAGAGTTTGTGCAGATTCTATCCCATAATATCCACACTAATGTTCAGGACTGAATATCCAGTGAGTAAAGGAGCAGAGTTTGTCCAGATTGTATCCCATAATATCCACACTAATGTTCAGGACTGAATATCCAGTGAGTGACGGAGCAGAGTTTGTACAGATTGTATCCCATAATATCCACACTAATGTTCAGGTCTGAATATCCAGTGAGTGACGGAGCAGAGTTTGTCCAGATTGTATCCCATAATATCTACACTAATGTTCAGGACTGAATATCCAGTTAGTGAAGGAGCAGAGTTTGTCCAGATTGTATCCCATAATATCCACACTAATGTTCAGGACTGAATATCCAGTGAGTAAAGGAGCAGAGTTTGTCCATATTGTATCCCATAATATCCACACTAATGTTCAGGACTGAATATCCAGTGAGTGACGGAGCAGAGTTTGTACAGATTGTATCCCATAATATCCACACTAATGTTCAGGTCTGAATATCCAGTGAGTAACGGAGCAGAGTTTGTCCAGATTGTATCCCATAATATCCACACTAATGTTCAGGACTGAATATCTAGTGAGTGAAGGAGCAGAGTTTGTGCAGATTGTATCCCATAATATCCACACTAATGTTCAGGACTGAATCTCTAGTGAGTGAAGGAGCAGAGTTTGTGCAGATTGTATCCCATAATATCCACACTAATGTTCAGGTCTGAATATCCAGTGAGTGACGGAGCAGAGTTTGTCCAGATTGTATCCCATAATATCTACACTAATGTTCAGGACTGAATATCCAGTTAGTGAAGGAGCAGAGTTTGTCCAGATTGTATCCCATAATATCCACACTAATGTTCAGGACTGAATATCCAGTGAGTAAAGGAGCAGAGTTTGTCCAGATTGTATCCCATAATATCCACACTAATGTTCAGGACTGAATATCCAGTGAGTGACGGAGCAGAGTTTGTACAGATTGTATCCCATAATATCCACACTAATGTTCAGGTCTGAATATCCAGTGAGTAACGGAGCAGAGTTTGTCCAGATTGTATCCCATAATATCCACACTAATGTTCAGGACTGAATATCTAGTGAGTGAAGGAGCAGAGTTTGTGCAGATTGTATCCCATAATATCCACACTAATGTTCAGGACTGAATCTCTAGTGAGTGAAGGAGCAGAGTTTGTGCAGATTGTATCCCATAATATCCACACTAATGTTCAGGTCTGAATATCCAGTGAGTGACGGAGCAGAGTTTGTCCAGATTGTATCCCATAATATCTACACTAATGTTCAGGACTGAATATCCAGTTAGTGAAGGAGCAGAGTTTGTCCAGATTGTATCCCATAATATCCACACTAATGTTCAGGACTGAATATCCAGTGAGTAAAGGAGCAGAGTTTGTCCAGATTGTATCCCATAATATCCACACTAATGTTCAGGACTGAATATCCAGTGAGTGACGGAGCAGAGTTTGTACAGATTGTATCCCATAATATCCACACTAATGTTCAGGTCTGAATATCCAGTGAGTAACGGAGCAGAGTTTGTCCAGATTGTATCCCATAATATCCACACTAATGTTCAGGACTGAATATCTAGTGAGTGAAGGAGCAGAGTTTGTGCAGATTGTATCCCATAATATCCACACTAATGTTCAGGACTGAATCTCTAGTGAGTGAAGGAGCAGAGTTTGTGCAGATTGTATCCCATAATATCCACACTAATGATCAGCTCTGAATATCCAGTGAGTAACGGAACATTCTTGTGATGCAAAATTTCACCTATATTGAACACAGTTGGTGTCGAGGCTAATGGTAGCAGCTCTGATCAGTGCAGCTACTGTGTTCTTGATACTGTCAAGCTTCTTCAGTGTTGTTGCAGCTGCACCTTCCATCACTCTGCTGAATTTCACCTTCTCAGCTTTGAGGAGGATTTGAGTGATCTTCTGGGGGGAGCTCTCAGCTTCTTCCTGTTCTTGGACCTGTGCTATTGACAAGGCTGGTCCAGTTGAGCCTCTGCTCACTGATCGTCCACAATAAGTTGATGGTGGAGGTTTGGTGATGATGGAGCCATTGAAGTTTAAAAGAAGGTGCGTGACCTTTATTTGTTTCGGATGGTCATCAATGGGCATGAATGTGGCACAGATGTTGCAAGCAGTTCACAGCCCAAGTCTGGATGACATCCAGGCCTTGCTGCATGTGGGTATGTGCTGCTTCATTATCGGAGCAATGGTGAGAGGAACTGGACACTGTGCAATCATCAGTACACATCCCCCCATGGAGGGAGGAGGCTGGGTTTGATCATCCACTCGGTATTTTTAGCTGAAGACTCTTTAACATTGTATCTTACAATCACATGCTGGGTTCCACCCTAGTTGAGGATGGAGATGTCCATAGAGCCACTTTCTCCTGTTACTTAACTGGTTGTCCACAATTGTCGACTAGATGTTGCTCGGGGTACAGGACTTTGATCTGTTGCTTGTGGAATCGTTTAGCTCTTGTCCATCACCTGCTGCTATTGGTATTTAGCCTATAGCTAGCCCTTGTAGTCGTTCACTCGGTTCATCCCTTGACTCTAAGGAACTCAGTGCTGTTCTGTCTTTTGTTTTGATGGTAGTCATGGAATGAGGGCTGTGCTGGGCTCTGAGATTGTGCTGCTGCTGATTGGACATTCATGAGGTGCAGTGGGCACTTTTGGGATCTGTCCTTAGTCCAGTTCCCTAGTGATGATTAACTTGGGGGAGGGAGTGCTCATTCATCAGCTGGGAGGGGCGTGGTAGTTTTCCTTGAACCTTTTTGACCTGAAGCTATGAGATTCATGGAGTCAATATTGAGGACTTCCCGAGCTGGCAGTGGGATGGGACATTCCTAGCAATGGTGATGGAGCAGTCTGGGATGTTGGCTGATTGATATGATTCAGTGAGTATTACTGCTACTTGAGCAGTCTGTGGTGCAGTTCTCCCCTACTTGGGTACTCATCCTCTGCCAGTGAACTCTGTAAAGTCCCTCAGAGATCACCTTAATCTTATTCTGACACAATGCCAGAATTTTCCAGATCTGTCTGATATTCCTCTTATTATTGACTTTGTTTATCATTGTTTGTTAGCCACATCAGAGGGCAGTTAGGAGTTTACAATGTTGTGTCGGACTGGAGTCATCTGTAGACCTAAATGGGCTGGTGTGGCAGGTTCCCTTCCCTGAAGGACAACATTTGGTTTTCTACAACATGAAAGATTTCATGTGTTTATTTTGACTGAATTCCACAAATTCCATAATTGATTAAATTCAGTTTCGGAGTGATTGAGACAAAGAGCATTGAAGCCTTTAAGGGAAACTAGATAAGCATGTGAGGGTGAAAGGAATAGAAGGAAATGCTGATAGAGTGAGATGAAGAGGGTGGGAAGCAACTGGTCTGGAGCATAAACACCAGCGTAGACCAGTTGTGCTGAATGGCTTGTTTCTGTAATTTATTTCCACTTTTGCCTTGGTTGGATTTGAACTCTGGATTGTTAATCCAGTACCACAGGAACTCACCTGCCATAACCACAGCCTTTCCCATTAGCCTGGGCTTGGATTTGATAGTTTTGCCCAGCACTGTGACTGTTAGCTGAGTTTGAAAAGTGCAGTCTGAGCGAGTGCGCTTTGTCTAATTTCCCAGGATAAACTAGTACCTGTCAATCAGCTACACTGAGGCAATCTTTTCCTCTGCTTCTAGCACTTCCTGCTCAGAACAAGGGGAGACATTTCAAAATCTCCATTGAATTTACATTTCTGTCGAGTGCTTTTTATATTAAATGCAGAGGGGGTGAAATTGTTAGAAGCACAAAACGAGCTCATAGTGAATTGACAGCCTGTTTCACCCTCCTCCGACTGCCTTTTCCATTGCCCTCTTGGTGCCTGGGAAGATGGCGAGTAGGCAGAGGAAAGAATGTGGCCAAAGTGTCTGCTCCTGGTCACTATCCAGTGTTCCTGCTGGAAACAGGGGATGAGTGACAGTCAAAGGAGGAAAAAGAGAGGGCGTGCATCTGATGCCTACCTCAGGGGAATAGCAGACTGACATTCACAGTGGAACAGTCTCTAACTGAGGGGTAGCACCTTTAGCAAAGGAGGAGAGTCAGTTGGAGGAAATCATGCTTTTCTTTACTGTTTTACAGAATATTTGCACCGTACTACACCAGATAATACAGAGAGAATAGACACCACAGATAGATCCTGACCATCGCCCAAGGAAAAACTGCACATTGTCAACCGTGGGAAGACATCCAGCCCTTTCACAGTGTGGCTCAGTACGGAGAAGGGTTGGGCAGTTAAACCATCATCCAGAAATCGGCTGGGTCAGGAGAGCTTTGACATATCCTCAGATCTGAAACTATTCAGTGGTGTGGAGCCTTTCACCAGAACCGATCGTTCTACAGGTTTGGTCATGGGGGATTGATCAGGGTGAGGCTTGAATAAGCGTGAGTGGGCTCCGAGTGTGAGGAGAGTTTCAATTGTTCATTGAGCCTCATGAACCACTGAAACATTCCAACAGGTGAGAGGCTGTTCAAGTGTGAGGAGGGGTCAAAAGACCTCCCAACACAGAAGGTGCATTTGTTTTACCACCTGTGACACAAGGACAGCCACATGGAAGAGAAACCATTCAAGTGTGAGGTGTGCAACCGAGCCTTCGCACAGTCATCAACGCTCGTGAATCACCGACGTATCCACACTGGGGAGAAGCCATTCAAGTGTGAGGTGTGTAACAAGGGTTTTGCACAATTAACGGGTCTGGTGAATCACCGACGCGTTCACACTGGTGAGAAACCATTCACTTGCGAGACTTGCAACGCATCATTCTCGCAGTCATCATACCTCCGGGTACACCAACGCATTCACACAGGGGAGAGGCCATTTAAATGTGAGGTGTGTGACAAAACCTTTACACAGTCATCGTATCTCCGAGTCCATCAGAGGATCCACACAGGAGAGAAACCTTTCAAGTGTAAGGTTTGCGATAAGGCTTTCCTGAGATCTTCGACCCTCTTGGAGCACCAACGGATTCACACGGGGGAAAAGCCCTTCAGGTGCGATGTTTGTGACAAGGCTTTCACACAGTCATCCTATCTGCTGAAGCACCAAAGGATCCACACAGGTGAGAAACCCTTCAGGTGTGAGGTGTGTGACAAGGCCTTTACACAGTTATCGTATCTCCTAGTTCATCAGAGGATCCACACAGGAGAGAAACCCTTCAAGTGTAAGGTTTGCGATAAAGCTTTCCTGAGATCTTCGAACCTCTTGGAGCACCAACGGATTCACACAGGGGAAAAGCCCTTCAGGTGCGATGTTTGTGACAAGGCTTTCATACAGTCATCCGATCTCCTGAAGCACCAGATGTTCCACACAGGTGAAAAACCCTTCAGGTGTGAGGTGTGTGACAAGGCCTTCACACAGTCAGCATATCTCCTGGTCCATCAACGTACTCACACAGGAGAGAAACCCTACCGGTGTGAGTTCTGTAACAAAGCCTTCACACAGTTTTCAGACCTACTGGAACATCAGCGAACCCACACAGGAGACAAACCCTTCCAGTGTGATGTGTGCCAGGAATGTTTCACCTACTCTTCCTCTCTCGACATACATCGATGTCTGCACACAGAATTGGAGCCAAGTCACTGTTAGTTGTTTGTGTTGATTTCCCTCCAGTGCTCGTTCAGGGGAGCTGTCATTCCGAAACGCTGTCTGTCTCTCCCCCATTATCAGTCCACTAGTTTCAAGAAGGCCAATTTGACCTCTGACCAGATCTCCAAATATGATAATAAGAGGACAGCAATATGCATAGAGGCTCCTATATAAGCTCAGCATCCTTTCAGTACAGCATCAGGTGCAAGTCACTCACTGACTCTCCGTCTTGACAAGAAGACAATCAGACACTCGGCACTTATAAATGTCTTTCTCAGTTGCTATGACCTTTCTGGGGAAGGAGGTGGGGGAACATAAGAACTAGAATCAGGAGTAGGCAATTCAGCACCTCGAGCCTGCTCCGCCATTCAATACGATCATGGCTGATCTCATCTTGGCTTCAACTCCACTTTCCTGCCTGTTCTCCATAACCCTTCAACCCATTTCTAATTAAAAACCTGTCTATCTCCTCCTTCAACTTGCCCAATGTCCCGGCATCCACCACACTTTGGGGTAGTGAATTCCACAGATTCACGACCCTTTGAGAGAAGTAATTTCTCCTCATCTCTGTTTTAAATCTGCTACCCTTTATCCCAAAGCTATGACCTCTCGTTCTAGATTGCCCCACCAGAGGAAACATACTCACTATGTCTACTTTATCAATCCCGTTAATCACCTTAGATACCTCAATTAGATCTCCTCTCATTCTTCTAAACTCCAGAGAGTAAAGGCCTAAACTGCTCAATTTCTCTTCACAAGACAAGCCCCCCATCCCTGGAATCAATCTAGTGAACCTCCTCTGAAATGCCTCCAATGCAACTACATCCTTTCTCAAGTAAGGGGACCAAAACTGTACGCAATACTCCTGGTGTGGTCTCACCAATGCCTTGTACAGTTGCAGCAACACTTCCCTACTTTTATACTCTATTCCTTTTGCAATAAATTCCAAAATTCCATTTGCCTTCCTTATCACCTGCTGTACCTGCAAACTAGTTTTCTGCGATTCATGCACGAGGACACCCAGATCCCTCTGCACCGAAGCACTCTGAAGTTTCTCTCCATTTAGATAATTTGCCTTTCTATTCTTCCGACCAAAATGGATAACCTCACACTTATCCACGTTAAAATCCACCTGCCTCATTTTGACCCATTTGTCTAATCTATCCATATCCATTTGTAGATTTCTTGTTTCTTTATTGCAACTTACTGTCCCACCTATTTTAGTGTCATCTGCAAATTTGGCAAGAGTACCTTCTATCCCTGCATCCAAGCCATTAATATAGATTGTAAATAGTTGGGGCCCGAGGACCGAACCCTGTGGCACCCCACTAGTTAACGTCTTGCCAACCAGAAAAAGGCCCATTTATCCCAACTCTGATTTCTGTTGGTTAGCCAATCCTCTATCCAAGCTAATAAATTGCCCCTAACCCCATGTGATCTTATCTTGTGTATTAAACTTTTGTGCGGCACCTTATCAAATGTCTTCTGGAAGTCCAGATAAACTACATCTACAGGATCCCCATTATCCACTTTGCTTGTTACAGCTTTGAAGAACTCTAGCAAATTAGTCATTTACCCCGCGATTTACCCTTCATAAAACCGTGCTGACTGTGATGGATTGCGTTTTGACTTTCTAAATGTCCTGTTATTACTCCCTTAATAATGGATTCTAACAATTTCCTAACGACAGATGTTAAACTAACTGGTCTATAGTTTTCTACTTTCTGCCTGCCTCCCTTTTTGAATAAGGACAGTACATTAGCTTTTTTCTAATCCACTGGAACCTTTCCCATATCCAGGGAATTTTGGAGTATTATAACCAATGGATCCACTATCTCCACTGCCACTTCCTTTAAGACCCTAGGATGTAGGCCATCAGGTCCTGGGGACTTGTCTGCCTTCAACCCCAATAGTTTGCTTTGTACTTTTTCCCTTTCTATAACCTCTGCATTACCTGTTACTATTGGAATGTACTAGTGTCCTCCATCGTGAAAACTGAGGCAAAATACTGATTTAGTGTCTCTGCCATTTCTGTGTTCCCTTCTATTAACTCCCCAGTCTCATCCTCCAATGGACCAACATTCACTTTAGCTACTGTCTTCCCTTTTATATACTTATAGAAGCTTTTGCTATCCGTTTTTATATTTTGCGCTAGTTTTCTTTCATAATTTACCTTTGCTCTTTTTATTACTTTTTTCGTAACCCTTTCTTGATCTTTAATAGTTTCCAAATTTTCCAGCCTGCTACTGGCCTTTGTAATATGGTTTGCCTTAGTTTTTGTCTTTGTTATCCTTAACTTCCTTGCTTAGCCATGGATGTTTTTTCACCCTCCTAGAATCTTTCTTTCTCTCTGGAATATATTTTAGTTGGGATAAATTGAATATCTCCTGAAACATCTGCCACTGCTCGTCAACTGTCCTACCTTTTAGTCTTCCTGCCCAGTCCCACTAGGGCCAAATCTGTCCTCATGCCTATATAATTACCTTTGTTTAACTCCAAAATGCTCGTGTGGGCCTCAGCTTCTCGCCCTCAAACTGAATTTGAAATTCTAGCATGCTCTGATCACTTTTCCTTAGAGGATCCTTAACAATGAGATCATTAATTAATCCCACCTCATTACACAATACCAAATCTAGAATAGCCTTCTCCCTGGTTGGTTACACAACATATTGCTCCAAAAAACAATTTCTAATACATTCAATGAACTCTCCCTTGAGGCTACCCTTGCCAATTTGACTAATCCAATCTATATACATATTAAAATCACCCATGATTATTGCCGTACCTTTCTTACAAGCCCCCAGTATTTCCTGGTTTATACTGTGCCCCACTGTGGAACTACTGTTTGGGGATCTATAGATTACTCCCACCAGGGACTTCTTTCCCTTGCTATTTTTTATTTCTACCCAGACTGATTCTACGTCTTGATCTCCAGTACCTATATCGTTTCTCACTACAGCACTGATCTCTTCCTTCACTAACAAAGCTACATCACCTCCTTTTCCTTCCTGTCTATCCTTCCGAAATACTGAGTACCCTTGAATATTCAATTCCCAAACCTGGTTTCTCTGCAACCACATCTCAGTAATCGCCACTAAATCATACCCATTTGTCTCTATTTGCGCTGTTAACTTATTTATTTTATTCCGAATGCTTCATGCATTCAGATACAAAGCCTTTAAGTTTGTTCTATTATTAAATTTCCCTACTCTTGTATGATTCCTTGGCGCTATATGATATTCACATGTTCTGTCCCTTCCTTTTATTTTCTGGTAACAATGAGCCTCACCGCTAACCTGCACTCCTACCTTCTCCTTTAACTTGCTGTTTTTCCATGCAACTTCCACCCCACCCCCACTATTTAGTTTAAAGCCTAATTTACAGCCCTAGTTCTGCGATTTGCCAGGACTCTGGTCCCAGCATGATTCAGGTGGAGCCCGTCCCATCGGAACAGCTTCCTCCTTCCCCAGTACTGGTGCCGATGTCCCACGAATTCGAACCCATTTCTCCCACACCAATCTTTGAGCCACACATTTACCTCTTTAATCTTACTGACCCTGTGTCAATTTGCTTGTGGCTCAGGTAGTAATCCGGAGATTATTACCTTTTTGGTTCTGCTTTTTTAATTTAGCCCCTAGCTGCTCATATTCCCTCAGCAGAACCTCTAACCTCGTTCTACCTATATCGTTGGTACCTACATGGACTACAACAACTGGATCTTTCCCCTCCCGCTCCAAGTTCCTCTGCAGCCCAGACGAGATATCTTGAACCCTGGCCTCAGGTAGGCAACACTGCCTTCTGGACTCTCGATCCTGGCCACAGAGAACAGTGTCTATGCCCCTAACTATACTATCCCCGATTACAACTACATTTCTCTTTTCTCCCTGCGCTTGAATGGCTCCCAGTACCACGGTGCTGTGGTCAGTTTGCTCATCCTCCCGACAGTCCCTGCTCTCGTCCACACAGGCAGCAAGAATCTCGAACCTGTTGGACAAGGGTTGAGGCTCCTACAGCACTACCTCCTAGATCCCTCTACCTGCCTCACTCCGAGTCTCACACTCCTGTTCCTGACCACTGGCCGAATTCAAGGTAGCGTCCAGGTAACTCTCCTCCTCCCTGATGTGTCACAGTGTCCGAAGCTCAGACTCCAGCTCATCAAATGTGAGTCAGAGTTCCTCGAGCAACCAACACTTGCCACAGATGTGTTCACCAGGAACCACAATGGGGCCCACCAGCTCCCACATCATGCAGGTTCAACACAGCACCTGGTCCTGCATCTCTATTTTATATAATTAGATTTTAATTTGTGATTTAAATTTCCGACTGGTCTTTAGTATTTTTTTTATCCGCTTTAGTCTTTAGATTATACACTTATAAATCAATCAAGTCTTACTCTATTCAATTAAATTAAATTAAAAACTTACCTGAATACTGACCCCAGCTGCTTTCTGTTTCCCTGCTCTCACTGTTCAATGTGTCGTCACTCTGATGTCACTTTTCGATTTTTCTCGGGCTCCGCTCCCCTCTGTCTCTCTCCTGCACTGGTTTTGGCGGGCTTTTTCAAACCTCCGGTCCTGCTGCTGCTCCTTGGGCTCCGCTCCCCTCTCTCTCTCTTCCACACAAACCTCCGGTTTAATATCAATCCTGAGTCATTAGAAGAACTTAAGCAAGGCTAGGCTAAAAGTTTGGCAGAAATGTTAGTGTTAGAGTTAAAACCAGGGGCTAAGAAAGCAGACTAATAATTGCAGTAATAGCACACCATTTGAAATTGGAAGAGGAAAGGTGAACCAGGTGGTAATGCAGTTGAATTAGCTAAAATTCAGTTACGGATGAAGCAGCTTGAGCTTGAACAGGAAAAAGCGATGAAAAAACTTGAACTACAGTTTTAATGAGAAAGAGAAGGAAGGGAATTCGAATTTAAAAAAGATGGAACTAAGACAAAGAAGTGGCCTTGACACCAGTGAAAGTTCTGGTGAGTGAAGATCTGACTGCAGCCCAGGACCCAGGGAAGAGCTGTTTATATTTGTACAAGCCCTCCCGAAGTTTGAGGTAGGGGACATAGAGGCATTTTTCATTTCTTTTGCAAAGATAGCCAGACAGATAAAGTGACCGAAGGAAAGCTGGACACTGCTTATGCAAAGAAGGTTGTTGGGTAGAGCTCATGAAGTTTCTGCCATGCTTTCTGCAGATTATGTAACAGACCAAACCATCTTTTCCAATGCTTAGTTGTGCCATTTGGGCTAAAAAAATGCCCCAGCAACTAATAAAGTGGTAGCCAGTGTTCCTAACTGTGTGTGGTTTACTGTGATGATGTGATGGTATACACGACATTTGGAAGGACCTCTTGAATCAATTAGAAGCTCTGTTTAGAAAATTACAGTTGCCTGATTTGATAAACTTTGCCAAAAATTCAAAAACCAGAATGCCAGACTATTTTATTTTATTTATTTAGAGATACAGCACTGAAACAGGCCCTTCAGCCCACCAAGTCTGTCCCGAACAACAACCACCCATTTATCCGAATCCTACATGAATCCCATATTCTCTACCACATCCCCACCATTCTCCTACCACCTACCTATACTAGGGGCAATTTACAGTGGCCAATTTACCTATCAACTTGCAAGTCTTTGGAGGTGGGAGGAAACCGGAGCACCTGGCGAAAACCCACGCAGACACGGAGAACTTGCAAACTCCACACAGGCAGTATCCAGAACTGAACCCGGGTTGCTGGAGCTCTTGAGGCTGCGGTGCTAAGCACTGCGCCACTGTGCCGTCCTGATGGAGTTCTCTATTACAGCCCCATCACTTAAAGATCATCCACATTGTGGGGCAAAATAATGTGATTACAGATGCTTTATGGAATCACAGAATCCTTACAGTGCAGAGGGAGGCCATTCAGCCCATTGTGCCCACACTGGTTCTCTGAAAGAGCAATTCCCTCAGTTCCATTCCCTGCCTTCTCCCCGTAATCCTGCATGTTCTTCCTTTTCATATAACTGTCTAATTCCCTTTTGAATGCTTCAATTGAACCTGCCTCCACCATGTTCTCAGGCAGCGCATTCCAGACCTTAACCACTCGCTGTGTGAAGAGGTTTTTCCTCATGTCACTTTTGCTTCTCTTACCAATGACTTTAAATCTGTGCTCTCTTGTTCTCAATCCTTTCACAAGTGGGAGCAGTTTTTCTCTATCTACTCTGTCTATCAAATCATCTCTCGGCCTTCTCTTCTCCAAGGAAAATGGTCCTAACTTCTCCAATCTATCTTCATAACTGAAATTCCTCATCCCTGGAAACATTCTCATGAATCTTTTTCCTAAAGTGTGGGACCCAGAACTGGATGCAATACTCCAGCTGAGGCCAAACTACTATCTTATACAAGTTCAACATAACTTCTTTGCTCTTGTACTCTATGCCCTATTAATAAAGCCCATGAAACTGTATGTTAACCGCATTTTCAGCCTGTCCTGCCACCTTCAATGACTTATGCACAAATGCACCGAGGTCCCTCTGCTCCTGTACACTCTTTAGAATTCTACCCTTTATTTTATTTTATATTGTCTCTCCATGTTCTTTCTTGCAACATGAATAACTTCACATTTCTCTGCATTGAAATTCATCTGCCACCTGTCTGCCCATTCCATCAATTTGTCCGTGTCCTTTTGAAGTTCTACACTATCCTCTTTACAGTTCAAAATACTTACAAGTTTTGTATCATCTGCAAACTTTGAAATTGTGCCCTGTACACTAAGGTCTAGTTCATTAATATATATCAGGAAAAGCAGGAGGCCCAACACTGATCCCTGGGGGACTCCACTACAAACTTTCCTCCGTAATGAAAAACATCCATTAACCGCTACTCTGTGTTTCCTGTCACTCAGCCAATTTCATACCCATGTTGCTACCATCCCCTTTATTCCATGAGCTACAAGTTTGCTCACAAGTCTGTTGTGTGACACTGTATCAAATGCCTTTTAAAGTTCATGTACACCACATCTACAGCATTGTCCTTATCAAACCTCTCTGTTTTTTCTCAAAAAACTCCAACAAGTTAGTTAAACATGATTATCCCTTAAGAAATCCATGCAGGCTTTCCTTAATTAACGCGCATTTGTCCATGTGACTTGATTTTATCCCAAATTATTTTTTCTAGAAGTTTTTGCAACACCGAAGTTAAACTGACTGGCCTGTAGTTGCTGGGCTTATCTTTACACCCTTTTTTGAACAAGGGTGTAATGTTTGCAATTCTCCAGTCTCTGGCATCGCCCCCGAGTCTAAGGAAGACTGAAAAATTATGGCCAATACCTTTCCGATTTCCACCCTCACTTTCCTCAGTATCCTTGGATGCATCTCACCTGGTCCTCGTGCTTTATCCACTTAAAGTACAGTCAGCCTATCTAATATAATAAATAAAAACAAGAAATGCTGGAAATACTCAGCAGGTCTGGCAGCATCTGTGGAGAGAGAAGCAGAGTTAACATTTCAGGTCAGTGACCCTTCAGAACTGGCAAACATGAAAGTACAAACATGAAAAAAAAGTGGGTAGGCAAACTGAACAAACTAAGATGAAATAAAATCAAATAAACTAAGCACAAAAAAAATTGGAAAAAAAATAACTAAGAATAAAAGTAAAATGGGGGGCCCATCATGCTCTGAAATTACTGAACACAATATTCAGTCCAGCAGGCTGTAGTGTGCCTAATTGGTAAATGAGATGCTGTTCCTCCAGCTTACGTTGATGTTCACTGGGACACTGCAGCAAACCCAGGACAGAGATGAGAGCAGGGCGGAGTGTTGAAATGGCAAGCAACTGGAAGCTCAGGGTTATGCTTTCGGACTGAGCGGAGGTCTTCTGCAAAGCTCTGGTTCATTGCTCCAGTTGATTCTGTCCTCGACCCCTCTGGGACACACTTTTTCTCCAGCACTACAATGCTCTCCTTAATCAATACCACCCCTCCCTCTTTTTCCCTTTCCTAAACACCTTGTATCCAGGAATATTTGATGCCCAGTCATGCCCTTCTTTGAGTTAGGTCTCTGTTTTAGTCACAACATCATATTTCCACATGGCAATCCGCGCCTGTACCTCACCAGTCTTATTAACCACATTCCGTGCATTTACATGCATGCATATTAACCCTGATTCAGACTTTATTGCTTTCTCCCTTACTCTGACCCCATCTAATAACGTACTATTCCCCAGTGTTCTGTGCACCTTGGTATTCCTGTCTGATACTTGCTCCTGGTTCCCACACCCCAGACAGGTTACCGGTTTTGATTCCCTCCGATCTGAGCTCCCTTTCAGGATCCCACAATTTAGTTTAAAACCTCCCCAACAGCACTAGCAAATCTTTCTGTGAGGATATTCATGTCAGTCCTGCTTAGATGCAACCCGTCCATCTTGTACAGGTCCCGCCTGCCAGTCCCAATGTCTCAGAAATCTGATGCCCTCCCTCCTACACCAGTTCTCCAGCCATGTGTTCAATCGCTCAATTCTCCTATTCCTGTGTTCACTTGCAGGTGGGACTGGGAGTAATCCTGAGATTACTGCTTTTGAGGTCCTGCTTTTTAATCTTCCTAGCTCCCTAAAATCTGCTTTCAGGGCTTTCAGCTGGGCTGAGAGATGGCAAATGGAGTTTAATGCGGAAAAGTGTGAGGTGATTCACTTTGGAAGGAGTAACAGGAATGCAGAGTACTGGGCTAATGGGAAGATTCTTGGTCGTGTCGATGAACAGAGAGATCTTGGTGTCCAGGTACATAAATCCCTGAAGGTTGCCACCCAGGTTAATAGGGCTGTTAAGAAGGTATATGGTGTGTTAGCTTTTATTAGTAGGGGGATCGAGTTTCGGAGCCACGAGGTCATGCTGCAGCTGTACAAAACTCTGGTGCGGCCGCACCTGGAGTATTGCGTGCAGTTCTGGTCACCGCATTATAGGAAGGATGTGGAAGCTTTGGAAAGGGTGCAGAGGAGATTTACTAGGATGTTGCCTGGTATGGAGGGAAGGTCTTACGAGGAAAGGCTGAGGGACTTGAGATTGTTTTCGTTAGAGAGGAGGAGAGGTGACTTAATAGAGACACATAAGATAATCAGAGGGTTAGATAGGGTGGATAGTGAGAGTCTTTTTCCTCGGATGGTGATGGCAAACACGAGGGGACATAGCTTTAAGTTGAGGGGTGATAGATATAGGACAGATGTCAGAGGTAGTTTCTTTACTCAGAGAGTAGTAGGGGCGTGGAACGCCCTGCCTGCAACAGTAGTAGACTCGCCAACTTTAAGGGCATTTAAGTGGTCATTGGATAGACATATGGATGAAAATGGAATAGTGTAGGTCAGATGGTTTCACAGGTCGGCGCAACATCGAGTGCCGAAGGGCCTGTACTGCGCTGTAATGTTCTATGTTCTATGTAGGACCTCATCCCCCTTCTTACCAACGTCATTGGTTCCAATGTGGACCACGACCTCTGGCTGTTCGTCCTCCCCCAGAAGAATATCCTGTACCTGCTCTGTAACATCCTTAATTCTGGCATCAGGGAGACAACACACCATCCTGGAGTCACGTTTACTGCTGCACAAACGCCTATCTGTTCCCCTAACTAATGGGTCTCCTATCACTACCGCTCTTCCACTCCTCTTCCTCCCCTACTGTGCAGCTGAGCCACCTGTGCTGCCACAAACTTGGCTCTGACTGCACTCCTCTGAGGAACCATCAACCTCACCAGTATCCAAAATGGAAAACCAATTAGCGAGTGAGATCATACCAGGGGACTCCACTATCTGCCTGGTTCTCTTAGACTGCCCAGTGGTCACCCATTCCCTGTCTGCCTGCATGCTCCTAACCTGCAGTGTAACCACCTCCCTATCCACATAGTTCTCTGCCTCGCAGATGCACAACAGTGACTCCAGCCGCCACTTGAGTTCCAAAACCCGGAGCTCAAGCTTCTGCAGCCAGTGACACTTTCTGCAGATGTGTTTGTCCAGGACACATGGTGCGTCCATGACTTCCCACATTCCACTCGGTAGAGCTGCCTTGCCATACCTTAACTTTACAGACTATTTATTATCAGTAGAATAGCTTACTAGTTACTCACCAAACAACACTTTATACTGCACCGAAGCAAGAAAATAATACTGGAGGGTTACAAAAGTAGAAACATGGAGCACCTCTGCACCCCCCCCCCCCCCCCCACCCTTCACCAAACTCGCCACTCACCAAATTGGAATCTCCACACTCAGCTTGCAATCTGCACACAGTTTTCTAAAATCTAGATCTAGAATGTAACTTTGCTTTGATTTATCTTTATGCAAAGTTAGTACAAAGCAGAATGGTATTAGCTACAGGTAAAGAGTGAATGAGAATTAGTGTGAAATGTATTTTACTATATTTCGTCGGTTTTTTAAACTCATTGTAATGAAACACATTAAAATGGCATTTCATTCCTCCAAGGATGGAGCTGTTACAAAAATGCTTCTACATTTTTTGTTAAGTATATGTTTTTGAGGACTTCTATTTAAATTTTTGAGATGGATTCATTGGAAGCTAAAGATTTCATAGAAGCTGGACTTTGCTTTGTTGTTGACAGTGCATTGAAAGGTCATTGAGATGTTATTTAAAAACAACCTTGCTGGAAGTCATGTGCTTTAAGCAATAAACAACAGAAACCTTGGTGGCCTGGGGGAGATGTTTACTGAGAAACGACAGACCAAGATTTATAGGGGTCAGGAGGCTTGACTCGAGATATTGTTTCTGATTTTGCTTAGGACAGTGTGTTGGGGTGTGAACTGTTTTTAAGACCATTGGAGAAAATAAGCCAAGAGTGCAGCCACCATCAGCGCACCCTCTTCCATTTCTTTGAGAACTTACTGAGAATTCAAGTGTAAGAAATAGAGAAACTGATGATGCATTTCTCTTGGAAAGCCTTCCAAACTGATCCTTAATGTAACCAGAAAAGAACTGCTCCAGAAAGATACCAGTGACGGCCATCTATGCGTATTTGGAATGCCAGACCAAAAAAGGGACAACTGACATCTTTCTATATCATTTATCTTTATTTGACCTCTGCAGAGAGAATTTCTATATTTTTTCAGTGAGGGGTTGTGTGTGTGGGGAATTTTAAAAAGGGAAATTTCATATTTCAATCGGTTTGTTAATGCTTTGCTTCATTACTGTTGAGACTTGTTTAATAAACAACAAAATTTGTCAGTTTATTATAAAGAAACCAACTTCCTGTATTTTATTCTGGGATAAAGAGTAGAGTATATGATTGACCTCATCGGTAACTGGATGAACATTTTAAAAAATATATTTTGTGATCTGTGGAGAAGTGGAACTAGAAAAGACAGTGCACTCCTCCTGCGTCAGTCATAACAAGATCCATAAACCAGATGCTCCACTATGACCTATTGTCTCCACCAAAGGTTGTCTGACATACAAGACAGCCCAACACCAGCTAAGATTCTCCAGCTACTAACGGGAAAATCTACAAACCACATCAGCAAATCTAAACACTTCATTGAGAGGAAACAGCAAACCACAATCAACCTGACTGATACAATAATCAGTTTTGATGTTGAGTTACAGTTTAGCAGTGTACCTGTCCTGAAAGCCTGTCTTATCATTAAACAATGCTTAGAAGTCGACTGTTCCTTACCTAACAGAACTGCGATGTTACTGGACTACATTTACAATCATCCACTGATGTGCCTCAACTCAATATCATTTCAATGGGAGGTTCCTATTTCAAACAATCAAATGAAGCTGCTATGGGATCTCCACTGTCACCAATCTTCACCAACATTTTCATGGAAGACTTTGAACAAGCAGCACTTCAATCAGCTACTCTTCAATCTAAACTCTGGGTCCCATATGTCGATGACACTTTTGTAATAAGGGAACATGATAGGAGAGATCTGAATGGTTTTCTACAGCATCCTAACCAACATATGAACATCAATTTCACCCCGGAGATGGAACAACAAATTTCGATACTTGCTGTTCTCGTTACCAAGTCTCAATGGTACACCAGCATATCAAGTCTACTACAGGTCCATTCATACTGATAGATACCTGAACTACCATTCCTTTCATCATTCCTCTACTCTTCAATCGGTCTCCAACACCCTCATCAAAAGAGCCTATTCCATTAGCAATAAAAAAAAATCTACAACAAGAACTTTGTCATATCAAGTGTACTCTTCTACTCAATGGATTTCCTTCCCACAAGATTAATACACATCCACGTGTTATTCACACTGGAGCAATTACGAAGACTAAGACAAGAGTCAGCCTCCCATACATCAGCTCCACCTCAAAGAGACTATGATGCATACTCAAGTCAGCGGACATAGAGGTCCAACATAAGTCATCCAAGAAACTCCACTCCATCCTTTATACCCACAAAGACAAGAAACAATCTCACAACAAATCTTAGCATACAGCATACCATGTAGATGAGTCCACAGTCACATCAGAGAAACAGGCTGTAGCCTACATGCCAGACTCAAGGAACACCAAGCCTGCTTCAAACATAGTGAATGGGACAAGTCAGCTATTATCAAGCACACTCAATTCAATAACCACGGCTTTGAATGGTCCAACTCCAAACTCATCTTAAGCATCACTCACTGGCATAAAAGATGCATCAGGGATGTTATGAGATCGATCAACACCACACCGTCCACCTCACAGAAGCCTGCTCATTAGTGATATCTGGCTACCTCTACACAAGAAAACACATCTCCACCTGCTGTGCAGCCAACATAGCCCGACAAGAATAGTATGTATCGACTTCCCATGAGACAATAGCTGACCAATCAGCAGCAAGAAATATCGCATGCACCGACCTATCACAGAACGCACTTAGCCGACCAGTAGCAGCAAGAACAGGAACATGTGTTGACCGATCATTCTCCAGCAAATATAAAGCCACTGTTTCCATTTGTTCCAGTTATTCTTCCAGACGATGGGCAGTTCTTCCAAGAATTCCTTTATCAAGGAAACACCTGCTCTTTTCAGACCAAATCACATGGCATAAAACCCTTTCATCATCTTACTCAAATTCATTCTGCTTTCATTAACTCATGTGAGTTATATTGTTTGGCCACAGTTCTAACAGTTTGTCAGAATGAAAATGCCAGGAATAACCCACTGTTCCCTGGAAAGCTGACGACTTTTAGTTTTAGTGAGGTTATTGAGCCTCCATGGCGTCGCCCTCCCCAACTTTACTCAGGGTTGGAGGAGGTTATAGTATTACACAGCTTCCACAACAGCAACTAGTGGAATTTAAATTGAATTAATTTATAATCTAGTTAGTTTCAGTAATGTGCAATGAAACCATGTTTGATTGTTGTCAAAACCCATCTGGTTCACTGAAGTCCTTTAGAGAAGGAAATCTGCTGTCCTGATCTGGTCTGTTCGACATGTGACTCCAGACCCCAGCAATGTGGTTGACTGTTAGCTGCCCTTTGAAATGGCCGAGCAAGCCACACAGATGTTGAGGGCCATTAGGGATGGGCAACAGTTGCTGGCTTTGCCAATGTCGTCTGCATCCCATGAATGAAGAAAACAGAAGTGTTAGCCTATATTTTTGTACTCAAATCTTGAAGTGGGACATGAACCCAAAACATTCTGTTTCAGATTGAGTCAGCAGGACCAGTGAGCAGTTTAAAATAGCGGCAGTGGGAAGCAGAGTGAGAGAGAAGGTGGGACTAGCGAGCAGTTTAAAAGAGAGGCTTTGGGAAGCAGAGTGAGAGAGAAGGTGGGACTAGCGAGCAGTTTAAAAGAGAGGCTTTGGGAAGCAGAGAGAGAGAGAGAGCGGGACCAGCGAGCAGTTTAAAAGAGAGGCTGCGGGAAGCAGAGAGAGAGAGCGGGACCAGTGAGCAGTTTAAGAGAGAGGCTGCGGGAAGCAGAGAGAGAGAGCGGGACCAGTGAGCAGTTTAAAATAGCGGCAGTGGGAAGCAGAGTGAGAGAGAAGGTGGGACCAGCAAGCAGTTTAAAAGAGAGGCTTTGGGAAGCAGAGAGAGAGCGGGACCAGTGAGCAGTTTAAAAGAGAGGCTTTGGGAAGCAGAGTGAGAGAGAGAGCGGGACCAGTGAGCAGTTTAAAAGAGAGGCTTTGGGAAGCAGAGAGAGAGAGAAGGTGGGGCCAGCGAGCAGTTTAAAAGAGAGGCATTGGGAAGCAGAGTGAGAGAGAAGGTGGGACCAGCAAGCAGTTTAAAAGAGAGGCTTTGGGAAGCAGAGAGAGAGAGAGAGCGGGACCAGCGAGCACTTTAAAAGAGAGGCTTTGGGAAGCAGAGTGAGAGAGAAGGTGGGACCAGCAAGCAGTTTAAAAGAGAGGCTTTGGGAAGCAGAGAGAGAGAGAGAGCGGGACCAGCGAGCAGTTTAAAAGAGAGGCTTTGGGAAGCAGAGTGAGAGAGAAGGTGGGACCAGCAAGCAGTTTAAAAGAGAGGCTTTGGGAAGCAGAGAGAGAGAGAGAGCGGGACCAGTGAGCAGTTTAAAAGAGAGGCTTTGGGAAGCAGAGAGAGAGAGAAGGTGGGGCCAGCGAGCAGTTTAAAAGATAGGCTTTGGGAAGCAGAGTGAGAGAGAAGGTGGGACCAGCAAGCAGTTTAAAAGAGAGGCTTTGGGAAGCAGAGAGAGAGAGAGAGCGGGACCAGTGAGCAGTTTAAAAGAGAGGCTGCGGGAAGCAGAGAGAGAGAGAGAGCGGGACCAGTGAGCAGTTTAAGAGAGAGGCTGCGGGAAGCAGAGAGAGAGAGCGGGAACAGTGAGCAGTTTAAAAGAGAGGCTGCGGGAAGCAGAGAGAGAGAGCGGGACCACTGAGGAGTTTAAAAGAGAGGCTGCGGGAAGCAGAGAGAGAGAGAGAGCGGGACCAGCGAGCAGTTTAAAAGAGAGGCTGCGGGAAGCAGAGAGAGAGCGGGACCAGCGAGCAGTTTAACAGAGAGAGAGAGCGGGACCAGTGAGCAGTTTAAGAGAGAGAGAGCGGGACCAGCGAGCAGTTTAAAAGAGAGGCTGCGGGAAGCAGAGAGAGAGAGCGGGACCAGTGAGCAGTTTAAAAGAGAGGCTGCGGGAAGCAGAGAGAGAGAGAAGGTGGGACCAGGGAGCAGTTTAAGAGAGAGAGAGCGGGACCAGTGAGCAGTTTAAAAGAGAGGCTGCGGGAAGCAGGGAGAGAGCGGGACCAGTGAATAGTTTAAAAGAGAGGCTGCGGGAAGCAGAGAGAGAGAAAGCGGGACCAGTGAGCAGTTTAAAAGAGAGGCTGCGGGAAGCAGGGAGAGAGCGGGACCAGTGAGCAGTTTAAAAGAGAGGCTGCGGGAAGCAGAGAGAGAGAGAGCGGGACCAGTGAGCAGTTTAAAAGAGAGGCTGCGGGAAGCAGAGAGAGAGAGAGAGCGGGACTAGTGAGCAGTTTAAAAGAGAGGCTGCGGGAAGCAGAGAGAGAGAGAGAGAGCGGGACCAGTGAGCAGTTTAAAAGAGAGGCTTTGGGAAGCAGAGAGAGAGAGAGAGCGGGACTAGTGAGCAGTTTAAAAGAGAGGCTGCGGGAAGCAGAGAGAGAGCGGGACTAGTGAGCAGTTTAAAAGAGAGGCTTTGGGAAGCAGGGAGAGAGCGGGACTAGTGAGCAGTTTAAAAGAGAGGCTGCGGGAAGCAGAGAGAGAGCGGAACCAGTGAGCAGTTTAAAAGAGAGGCTGCGGGAAGCAGAGAGAGAGCGGGAACAGTGAGCAGTTTAAAAGAGACGCTGCGGGAAGCAGAGAGAGAGAGAGCGGGACCAGTGAGCAGTTTAAAAGAGAGGCTGCGGGAAGCAGAGAGAGACCAGTGAGCAGTTTAAAAGAGAGGCTTTGGGAAGCAGAGAGAGAGAGCGGGACTAGTGAGCAGTTTAAAAGAGAGGCCGCGGGAAGCAGAGAGAGCGGGACCAGTGAGCAGTTTAAAAGAGAGGCTTTGGGAAGCAGAGAGAGAGCGGGACCAGTGAGCAGTTTGAAAGAGAGGCTGCGGGAAGCAGAGAGAGAGCAGGACCAGTGACCAGTTTAAAAGAGAGGCTTTGGGAAGCAGAGAGAGAGAGCGGGACCAGTGAGCAGTTCAAAAGAGAGGCTTTGGGAATCAGAGAGAGAGAGGGCGGGACCAGTGAGCAGTTTAAAAGAGAGGCTGCGGGAAGCAGGGAGAGAGCGGGACCAGTGAGCAGTTTAAAAGAGAGGCTGCGGGAAGCAGAGAGAGAGAGAGAGCGGGACCAGTGAGCAGTTCAAAAGAGAGGCTGCGGGAAGCAGAGAGAGAGAGAGAGCGGGACCAGTGAGCAGTTTAAAAGAGAGGCTGCGGGAAGCAGAGAGAGAGAGCGGGACTCGTGAGCAGTTTAAAAGAGAGGCTGCGGGAAGCAGAGAGAGAGCGGGACCAGTGAGCAGTTTAAAAGAGAGGCTTCGGGAAGCAGAGAGAGAGAGCGGGACCAGTGAGCAGTTTAAAAGAGAGGCTGCGGGAAGCAGAGAGAGAGAGAGACCAGTGAGCAGTTTAAAAGAGAGTCCGCGGGAAGCAGAGAGCGAGAGAGAGCGGGACCAGTGAGCAGTTTAAAAGAGAGGCTGCGGGAAGCAGAGAGAGAGAGACCAGTGAGCTGTTTAAAAGAGAGGCTTTGGGAAGCAGGGAGAGAGAGAGCGGGACTAGTGAGCAGTTTAAAAGAGAGGCTTTGGGAAGCAGAGAGAGAGAGAGCGGGACCAGTGAGCAGTTTAAAAGAGAGGCTGCGGGAAGCAGAGAGAGAGCGGGACCAGTGAGCAGTTTAAAAGAGAGGCTGCGGGAAGCAGAGAGAGAGAGAGCGGGACCAGTGAGCAGTTTAAAAGAGAGGCTGCGGGAAGCAGAGAGAGAGAGAGCGGGACCAGTGAGCAGTTTAAAAGAGAGGCTGCGGATAGCAGAGAGAGAGAGAGAGCGGGGCCAGTGAGCAGTTTAAAAGAGAGGCTGCGGGAAGCAGAGAGAGAGAGAGCGGGACTCGTGAGCAGTTTAAAAGAGAGGCTGCGGGAAGCAGAGAGAGCGGGACTAGTGAGCAGTTTAAAAGAGAGGCTGCGGGAAGCAGGGAGAGTGAGAGAGCGGGATAGTGAGCAGTTTAAAAGAGAGGCTTTGGGAAGCAGAGAGAGAGAGAGAGCAGGACCAGCGAGCAGTTTAAAAGAGAGGCTGCGGGAAGCAGAGAGAGAGAGTGGGACTAGCGAGCAGTTTAAAAGAGAGGCTTTGGGAAGCAGAGAGAGAGAGCAGGACCAGCGAGCAGTTTAAAAGAGAGGCTGCGGGAAGCAGAGAGAGAGAGTGGGACTAGCGAGCAGTTTAAAAGAGAGGCTTTGGGAAGCAGAGAGAGACAGCAGGACCAGCGAGCAGTTTAAAAGTGTGGTGGTGTGAAACGGGGAGAGAGAGAGTGAGTGCGGGACCAGTTAACAGTTAAAAGAATGATCAGCAGAGAAAGGCCAAGGCATCGGAACAATATAGCAATGTCGGTAAAGTCCAGCAGAGTTGGACAGGAAGGGATAGAAAGTTTAACAGAAATTGTGCATCAGAAAGTAAGTTCATTGAAGGGAATAGAAGCAAAAAATGAAATTAAAGGTTCTATATCTGAATGCGTGAAGCATTCACGTGGGGCGGCACAGTGGCGCAGTGGTTAGCACCGCAGCCTCACAGCTCCAGGGACCCGGGTTCGATTCCAGGTACTGCCTGTGTGGAGTTTGCAAGTTCTCCCTGTGTCTGCGTGGGTTTTCTCCGGGTGCTCCGGTTTCCTCCCACAAGCCAAAAGACTTGCAGGTTGATAGGTAAATTGGCCATTATAAATTGTCACTAGTATAGGTAGGTGGTAGGGAAATATAGGGACAGGTGGGGATGTTTGGTAGGAATATGGGATTAGTGTAGGATTAGTATAAATGGGTGGTTGATGTTCGGCACAGACTTGGTAGGCCGAAGGGCCTGTTTCAGTGCTGTATCTCTAATCTAAAAATAGATGAACTAGTGGCACGTATAGAGGTACATGATTTAGATCTAATCGCCATTACAGAGACATGATTACATGGTGATCAATGTTGGGAAGTAGATATTCCAGGATATGCAGGAAAGACAGACAGAATACCAAAGGAGGTAGGGTTGCACTGATGGTAAAGGATGACATAAGGGCGTTCGTGCAAAAGGATTTGGTCTCAAGATCATGAAGTGGAATCAGTATGGGTGGAAAGAGGGAATAACAAGAATCAAAAAACACTGGCGGGAGTAGTTTATAGGCCCCCTAACAGCAGCTGCACTATTGGACAGAGCATTTAACAAGAAATTATTGGAACTTGTAACAAAGGCAATTTAATAATTTGGGGGATGTTAATCTTCATATAGACTGGGACAATGAAATTGGCAGGAGTGATCCAGAAGATGAATTGTAGAATGTTTTTGGGACACTTTCTTGGAACAGTACATTGTGGAGTCAACTAGGGATGAAGCTATCTTAGATCTAGTATTGTGTAATGAAGCAGGGTTCATAAGCAATGTAATAGTAAAAGATCCACTGGGATGCAGTGATCATAATACCATTGAATTCCATGTTGAGTTTGAAAGTGACATGCTCCAATCACAAATAAGAATCTTAAACTTAAACAAAGCCAATTACATAGGCATAAGGGCAGAACTGGCTAAGATAAATTGGGTAAATAGACTAAAAGGTATTGCGGTAAATGAACAGTGGGAAACATTTAAAGAAACAATTCAAAATGTTCAACAAAAGTACATTCTTTTGAAAAACAAAAACTCAGCCAGAAAGATCCATCCATGGCTCACTCAGGGAGTTAAGGATAGTATTAGATGAGAAGAAAAGACTTACAATGTTGCAAAAGAGTAGGAAGACAGAGGATTGGCAGTGTTTTAGAAACCAGCAAAGAACCACCAAAAAGTTTTTTTTTTAAAGGAAAAAATAAAAGAGTAAACTAGCCAGTAAAATAAAACAGATACAGGTATATTGAAAGAGAGTAGCTCAAGTAAACATTGGTCCTTTGGAAGCAGAGATGCGTGATATTATCACGGGGAATGAGTAAACGGTAGAGGCATTGAACAAATACTTTGTGTCTGTCTTCACCGTAGAAGGCATATGTTGGAAATAGACAGTAACCTAGGGTCTAAAAAGAGTGAGGAAATTAAGGAAATTCATATCAGCAGAGAAAAAGTATTGAAGAAAATTAAGGGACTGAAATCTGACATCTCCAGGACCTGATGGCCTACATCCTAGGGTTCTAAAAGAGATAGGTGCAGAGATAGTGGATGCACCAGCTGTGATTTTTCAAAATTCTTTAGATTCAGAAACAGTCCCATGAGATTGGAAGTTGTGAAATGTTACACCATTTTCAAGAAAGGAGGGAGAGAGAAAACAGGGAACTACAGGCCAGTTAGCCTAACATCAGTCATTGGGAAAATGCTGGAATCTATTATTAAGGAAGTGTTAACAATGCACTTAGAAAAGCACAGTATGATTAGAACAAGTCAACATGGGTTTACTAAAGGGAATACTGTTTGACAAATCTCTTAGAGTTTTTTGAGGTTGTAACTAATAGGGGGAGATAAAAGGGAACCAGTAAATGTAACATACTTGGATTTCCAAAAGGCATTTGATAAGGTGCCACACAAAAGGTTAATTGGCAAGATAAGAACTCATGGAGTTGGGGGTAATAGATGATTGGTTAACAGTCAGGAAGCAATGGGTGGGCATAAACGGGGCATTTTCAAATTGCCAGACAGTAAATAGTGGAGAGCCACAGGGATCAGTGCTGGGGCCTCAGCTATTTACAATCTATATTCATGACTTAGATGAAGAAACCAAAGAGTAATGTATCTAAGTTTGCTGATGATACAAAGGTAGGTGGAAAGGTATGCTGTGGGGAAGACACAGAGAGGCTACAAAGAGATATAGACAGTTGAATTGAATGGGCAACAAGATGGTAGATTGAGGATAATATAGGGAAGTGTAAAGTTATGCACTTTGGTCGTAAGAATAGTAAAGCAGAATATTTTTTAAAAGGTGTGTAACTTGAGTCGATGTTCAAAGAGACTTGGGTTTGCTTGTACAAGAAACACAGAAACTTAACATGCAGATACAACAAGCAATTAGGAAGGCAAATGGCATGTTGGCCTTTATTGCAAGGGAAATGAAGGAAAGGAACAAAGAAATATTGCTGCAATTGTACAGGGTTTTGCTCTGACCACTATGGAATACCGTGTGCAGATTTGGTCTCCACGTTTAAGAACGGATGTACGTGCATTAGAGGTGGTGCAGCGAAGGTTCACCCCATTGGTCCCTGGGATGAGGAGGTTGTCCTATGATGAAGGAAAAAGTAATTTGGGCCTGTATTCTCTGGAGTTTAGAAGAATGAGAGATGATCTCATTGAAACATGTAAGATTCTAAAGGGGCAGGATAGGGTCGACGTTGAGAAATTATTTCCACTGGTTGGGGAATCTAAATCATGGGGGCACAATCTCAGGATAGGGGGCCGATCATTTAGGACTGCAATGAGGAGAAATTACTTCATTCAAAGGGTTGTGAATCTTTGGAATTCTCTGCCCCAGACGGTTGTGGGTGCTCCATCATTGAATACATTTAAGGCTGAGATAGACATATTTTTGGTCTCAGGCAAGTGGGCGGGAAAGTGGAGTTTGATCCTAAGATCAGCCATGATGGTATTGAATGGGCCATATGGTCTACTCCTGCTCCTATTTCTTGTGTCTGACCCCAGATGCATTTTTCCACAAATATGGATTATTGTTGTTTTCAGGACCATATGAAGACATCTTGAGGCTCCGGGATCCCCGTACAATCTTGCCACCATTGAAACACAAACGTCAGACAATGAGGGAAGAAATTATCCTCTCGATGTTTAAACGTTGCATTGATTGTGAAGCCGATCAGATCGCCATGTACCACACTTAAATGAAACTGCTTTAATTGGTCACAAGTTTTGTTTTTATAAACAATGTTTGCTTTAGTAAAACTCATTGACAAATACACAGTGACCAGACACACGCAGGTTGTAGCTTGGAGTTTACGCTGGTTTATGTTGGTTTTATCAGCACTAGCCACCTGAAATTAGCCGAATCAGCTCAATAGACCGAGGAATTTTAACTGTAAGTTATGTCAAGTGAAAATCTACCTTCCGTGATCTTTAACCTTGATTTAAATATGTCACGCAGGAAGCCGGCCCCCATCACAGAACTGACCACTGCCCCAGAAGAGAGTTTTGTTTGATTCATTCATGGGATGTGGGCACTGCCGGCTAGGGCAGTGTTTAGTGCCCAATCCTAATTACCCTTGAGAAGGTGCCTTGTTGAACCACTGCAGTCCTTGGGGTGTAGGTACACCCACAGTGCTGTTAGGAAGGAAGTTCCAGGATTTTGACCCAGCAACAGTGAAGGAACAGCAATATAGTTCCAAGTCAGGATAGTGTGTGGCTTGGAGGGGAACTTGCAGGTGGTGGTGTTCCCATGCATCTGCTGCCCTTGTCCTTCGAGGTGGTAGAGGTTGCAGGTTTGGAAAATGCTGTCAAAGGAGCCTTGGTGAGTTGCTGCTGTGCATTGTGTGGATCAGGGTTTTCCAGCCGTTTCGTGCGGAGGGCTGCATTACAATTTTCGCTTGGCCCGGGGGGCCGGTGAGCAAATTTCAAAAGATAAAGGCATTAAAAATGTTATCTTATTAATAAAAACAACAAATATGCATTTTTTGAAGAAGCTTTCAGTAAGAAGACTAAATTATTGTTCCCTGTCTTTGTTTCCTCCCTCTCACTCTGTTTCCTCCCCCTCACTCTGTTTCCTCCCTCTCTTTCGCTGTTCTCTACCCTCTCTCTGTTTCTTCCCCCCTCCTCTGTTTCTTCCCCCCTCCTCTGTTTCTTCCCCCCTCCTCTGTTTCTTCCCCCCCTCCTCTGTTTCTTCCCCCCTCCTCTGTTTCTTCCCCCCTCCTCTGTTTCTTCCCCCCTCCTCTGTTTCTTCCCCCCTCCTCTGTTTCTTCCCCCCTCCTCTGTTTCTTTCCCCCTCCTCTGTTTCTTCCCCCCTCCTCTGTTTCTTCCCCCCTCCTCTGTTTCTTCCCCCCTCCTCTGTTTCTTCCCCCCCTCCTCTGTTTCTTCCCCCCCTCCTCTGTTTCTTCCCCCCTCCTCTGTTTCTTCCCCCCCTCCTCTGTTTCTTCCCCCCCTCCTCTGTTTCTTCCCCCCCTCCTCTGTTTCTTCCCCCCCTCCTCTGTTTCTTCCCCCCCTCCTCTGTTTCTTCCCCCCCTCCTCTGTTTCTTCCCCCCCTCCTCTGTTTCTTCCCCCCCTCCTCTGTTTCTTCCCCCCCTCCTCTGTTTCTTCCCCCCCTCCTCTGTTTCTTCCCCCCCTCCTCTGTTTCTTCCCCCCCTCCTCTGTTTCTTCCCCCCCTCCTCTGTTTCTTCCCCCCTCCTCTGTTTCTTCCCCCCTCCTCTCTCTCTTTCCCCAACCCCCTCCCTCTCTCTTCCCCCAGCACCGCCCCCCCCCGCCCCTCTCTCTCTGACAGTTGCACTGAACAGGAGCGCTCAGCTCGTCAGCTTTGTGATTGGTCAGTTTGTTGAAAAACATTGCATTGAGTTTCACAGCTGAAGCAGGAAAGCGCTTCACTACAGTGGACAGATTCAGAACATTCCGGCGGGCTTTTAAAAATGTCAAAATCCCGAATCTGTCAAAGTTGGAAAGCGCATTCCTATTTCAGCAGCTGTGAAACTGACAGCGATTGTTTTAAAAAGGCTGGTCTGCAAGAAGAAGACAAAGGGAAATTTCCCATCTCCAGTCATGGAGCCCTAGCGAGGGGGAGGAATGGCCCCGCGTATGGTTTACAGCCGCGGGCCGGATGTAAACCTTTGGTGGGCCAGATCCTGGCCTACGAGCCGTATTTTGGGGAACTCTGGTGTAGATGGTACACGCTGCTGCCACTGTGCATTGGTGGTGGAGGGACTGAATGGCACCCCATCTACAAACAATCAAGCGGGCTGCTTTGTCCTGGATGGTGTCAAGCTTTTTGAGTGTTGGAGCTGCACCCATCCAGGCAAATGGAGAGTATTCCATCACACTCCTGACTTGTGCCTTGTAGATAGTGGACAGGCTTTGGGGAGTCAGGAGGTGAGTTACTCGCCGCAGGATTCCCAGCCTCTGACCTGCTGTTGTGGCCACAGTAGTTTAGTTTAGTTTAGTTTAGTTTAGAGATACAGCACTGAAACAGGCCCTTCGGCCCACCGAGTCTGTGCTGACCATCAACCACACATTTATACTAATCCTACATATTCCTACCTGTCTCTATATTTCTCTACCACCTACCTATACTAGGGGCAATTTATAATGGCCAATTTACCTACCAACCTGCAAGTCTTTTGGGTTGTGGGAGGAAACCGGAGCACCCGGAGAAAACCCACGCAGACACAGGGAGAACTTGCAAACTCCACACAGGCAGTACCCAGAATTGAACCCGGGTCACTGGACCTGTGAGGCTGCGGTGCTAACCACTGCGCCACTGTGCCGCCCACTATATGTATGGCTACTCCAGTTCAGTTTCTGGTCAATGGTAGCCCCTAGCATGTTGATAGTGGGGGATTCAGCGATGGTAATGCCATTGAATGTCAAGGGAGATGGTTAGATTCTCTTTTGTTGGAGATGGTCATAGCAGAAATGTTGGGGAACACAACTTAGTGAGAGTGAGGAACTGAAAGAAATCAGCAATAGTAGAGAAATTGTGTTGAGGAAATTGATGGGATTGAAGGCCGATAAATCCCCAGGACCTGATGGTCTGCATCCCAGAGTACTTAAGGAAGTGGCCCTAGAAATATTGGTTGCATTGGTGGTAAACCTTTCAGTACTGAGATGAGGAGAAATTTCTTTACCCAGAGAGTGGTGAACCTGTGGAATTCGCTACTTCAGAAAGCAGTTGAGGCCAAAACATTGTATGCTTTCAAGGAGTTAGATATAGCCCTTGGGTGTAAAGGGATCAAAGGGTATGGGGCGAAAGCGGGAACAGGCTACTGAGTTGGATGATCAGCCATGATCATAATGAATGGGGGAGCAGGCTCAAAGGGCCAAATGGCCTACTCCTGCTCCCATTTTCCATGTTTCTATGTCATTGTCTGGCACTTGTGTGTCACAAAAGTGACTCGCCACTTATCAGCCCAAGCCTGGATATTGTCCAGGTCTTGCTGCATTACTACACAGGTTGCTTCAATATCTGGGGAGTCGTGAATAGTGCTGAACATTGTGCAATCATCAGATTTGCAGCAATTTCAACTTTAAACAAGATTAAACTAACTCATGGTGCCTCCCAAGGCCGCTGTTTGTGCCAATAATGGCCAGGCCGCATCATATTGAGAAATGCCACATGCAGTCAGCCAGTGGGAAGCCAGTGTTTTTTTGGGTCTTCAGATTTCCCTCAATGTGTGTCAGGACCAGGAGTCAGTCACTGGGAAAGTGAATCAGCAGCTGTCACCTGGGTGACACTGAAGCTGTTCCAGCAGCTGCTCCATCTCCAAAGCTGTCAATGAGTGAACAGTAAATCTGCTGCTGCCTCTCTCATTGACTGCTTTCAATTAACACAGTCTCACAGTAACAAGAGCAACACCCACATTCACCTCTCTGATTGGCTGAGCACAATGATTGACAGTCCGACAGTGGATAGGGTTTCAGTGCACATCGTTTCCGATTGGGTGAGCACACTGAAACCCCAACCACTGCAGGAATGGCAATGTACTTTAGTCGCTGATTGGTTGGGAGAGACGTCAATTAGGGAGTCCAACCAATTCATCCATTCCTGCCTCTTCTCCTTGCACAGCAGGTTCACTTCCTGACAGGGACTGAATCCAAGTGAGGAGATGGTGAGCGATGGCGCAGAGTTTGTACAGATTGTATCCCATAATATCCACACTAATGTTCAGGACTGAATATCCAGTGAGTAAAGGAGCAGAGTTTGTACAGATTGTATCCCATAATATCCACACTAATGTTCAGGACTGAATATCCAGTGAGTAAAGGAGCAGAGTTTGTACAGATTGTATCCCATAATATCCACACTAATGTTCAGGACTGAATATCCAGTGAGCGACGGCGCAGAGTTTGTACAGATTGTATCCCATAATATCCACACTAATGTTCAGGACTGAATATCCAGTGAGTAAAGGAGCAGAGTTTGGACAGATTGTATCCCATAATATCCTCACTAATGTTCAGGACTGAATATCCAGTGAGTGAAGGAGCAGAGTTTGTACAGATTGTATCCCATAATATCCACACTAATGTTCAGGACTGAATATCCAGTGAGGAAAGGAGCAGAGTTTGTCCAGATTGTATCCCATAATATCCACACTAATGTTCAGGACTGAATATCCAGTGAGTGAAGGAGCAGAGTTTGTACAGATTGTATCCCATAATATCCACACTAATGTTCAGGACTGAATATCCAGTGAGTGAAGGAGCAGAGTTTGTACAGATTGTATCCCATAATATCCACACTAATGTTCAGGACTGAATATCCAGTGAGTGAAGGAGCAGAGTTTGTACAGATTGTATCCCATAATATCCACACTAATGTTCAGGACTGAATATCCAGTGAGTGACGGAGCAGAGTTTGTACAGATTGTATCCCATAATATCCACACTAATGTTCAGGACTGAATATCCAGTGAGTAAAGGAGCAGAGTTTGTACAGATTGTATCCCATAATATCCACACTAATGTTCAGGACTGAATATCCAGTGAGTGAAGGAGCAGAGTTTGTACAGATTGTATCCCATAATATCCACACTCATTCAGGACTGAATATCCAGTGAGTAAAGGAGCAGAGTTTGTACAGATTGTATCCCATAATATCCACACTAATGTTCAGGACTGAATATCCAGTGAGTGAAGGAGCAGAGTTTGTACAGATTGTATCCCATAATATCCACACTCATTCAGGACTGAATATCCAGTGAGTGAAGGAGCAGAGTTTGTACAGATTGTATCCCATAATATCCACACTCATTCAGGACTGAATATCCAGTGAGTAAAGGAGCAGAGTTTGTACAGATTGTATCCCATAATATCCACACTAATGTTCAGGACTGAATATCCAGTGAGTGAAGGAGCAGAGTTTGTACAGATTGTATCCCATAATATCCACACTCATTCAGGACTGAATATCCAGTGAGTGAAGGAGCAGTGTTTGTACAGATTGTATCCCATAATATCCACACTCATTCAGGACTGAATATCCAGTGAGTGAAGGAGCAGAGTTTGTACAGATTGTATCCCATAATATCCACACTCATTCAGGACTGAATATCCAGTGAGTGAAGGAGCAGAGTTTGTACAGATTGTATCCCATAATATCCACACTCATTCAGGACTGAATATCCAGTGAGTAAAGGAGCAGAGTTTGTACAGATTGTATCCCATAATATCCACACTAATGTTCAGGACTGAATATCCAGTGAGTGATGGAGCAGAGTTTGTGCAGATTGTATCCCATAATATCCACATTAATGTTCAGGACTGAATATCCAGTGAGTGATGGAGCAGAGTTTGTACAGATTGTATCCCATAATATCCACATTAATGTTCAGGACTGAATATCCAGTGAGTGACGGAGCAGAGTTTGTACAGATTCTATCCCATAATATCCACACTAATGTTCAGGACTGAATATCCAGTGAGTGAAGGAGCAGAGTTTGTACAGATTGTATCCCATAATATCCACACTAATGTTCAGGACTGAAAATCAATTCCGTCTGATTTTTTAAGGTTTGTCTTTGAATTACTTAAGATATTTCAGTTATTTAAAATGTCCCTTTAACTCAGATAGAAAGCAGGGAACTAGGGTTTGGGGATTGGAGAGAGTTGGAGGGAGCGATGGGAGGGCCTGGGGCAGTGGGGACTGAGAATATGAGAGAGAAGCAGAGGGAGTGAGATCATGTCTCCAGTGGGGTGGTGGGTTGTGTGCATGGGTGGAGAGAAAGAGAGAGCGAGTGAGTGCGAACAGGGAACCCTAGAGGTGAGGTGGGGGTGGTGTGAGAAGAGAGAAGATGGGGAGACAGCATGGACCCTGAGGGAGCAGGGACATTTTGGAAATGGTGGTGGGAAGAGAGAGAGAGTACAGAGAGCTGGGAGGGTGCTCTTGGTATGAGTGTGTCGGGATACAGGAGAGAAAGGGAGAGGGAAAGCCAGAATCTCAGGATGGGTTTTTTTTTATTTGTTCATGGAATGTGGGCATCGCTGCCTAGGACAGCATTTATTGCCCATCTCTAACAGCTCTCGAGGAGATGGTGGTGAGCTGCCTTCTTGAACTGCTGCAGTCCATGTGGACTGGTATACCCACAGTGCTGTTAGGAAGGGAGTTCCAGGATTTTGACCCAACGCCAGTGAAGGAATGGCGAAAAGTTCCACGCCAAGATGGTGTGTGGCTTGGAGGGGAACTTGCAGGTGATGGTGTTCCCAAACATCTGCTGCCCTTGTCCTTCTAGATGGTAGTGGCTACGAGTTTGGAAGGTGCTGTCGAAGGAGCCTTGGTGAGTTGCTGCAGTGCATCTTGTAGATGGTACACACTGCTGCCACTGTGCGTCGGTGGTGGTGGTAGTGAATGTTTGTGGATGGGGTGCCAATCAAGCGGGCTTCTTTGTCCTGGATTGTTCGAGCTTCTTGAGTGTTGTTGGAGCTGCACCCATCCAGGCAAGTGGAGAGTATTCCATCACACTCCTGACCTGTGCCTTGTAGATGGTGGACAGACTATGGGGAGTCAGGAAGTGAGTTACCCGCCGCAGGAATCCTAGCTTCTGACCTGCTCTAGTAGCCGTGCTATTTATATGGCTACTTCAGTTCAGTTTCTGGTCAATGGTAACCCCCAGGCTGTTGATAGTGGGGGATTCAGCAATCGTGGTGGAAAGAGTGAGAAAGCAGGCTCTGGAAGAGAGAGAGCAGGAATCCAGTGGGAGGGATGGAGAGAAATAGAGAGTGCAGGGACCTTGGGTGAGAGAAAAAAAGAGCAGGCACCTGGGGGAGAGAGAGCAGGAATCCAGAGACAGAGAGCAAGCATCAGAGGAAGAGAGCAAGGGCCCAGTGAGGGAAAAAAAGAGAGAACAAGGACCTGAGGGCTGAGGGAGGGAAAGAGAATGAGTGGAGAGTACACAGATGATGGAGCTTGATATTGGTAGGATTGGGACAGGCTCGTTCGAGCCAATTCTGGGCACCATAGTATAGCAAAGATGTGAAGGTATTAGAGAGGATGCCGAAACGATTTACGAGATTGGTTCCAGGGATGAGGAACCTCAGTTACGTGGATAGTGTTAGGACCACAGCGGGAGCAATGCACTGTCAATTCAGTCCCGCCACTCCACAGGTCGCAGCATATTATTAAGCTTTCACACCAATCAGAAAACAGCCAAATTGAACACCCTAGTAACCCCCAGAATAAAACAGACCAAACCAGGTATCCTTAAACAACAAATTAAACTATTTATTAAAAGACTAAATCTTAAACACTATTAAGATAAACCAATGTCAAAAGACCTCATAACTTATTTTAATCTAACTCCCCCATTTGCACACATACATTCAAAAATAACAGTAACTAACCGTTTTTTAAAAAGCTGTTTTTAAAAAATTAGCTGTCTCTTAAGGATAAAATAAGCAAGTCTTTATGTATTACGCTCCTGGTGGATGTGATATTTTAATGTGGAAATAGTCAAAGGCCACTCGAAGTCTTCACATGGATTTGATGCAGTAGTGGATTCTTAATAGGCATTGAATTCTTCGGCTGCAGTAAACTTTAAACAGTTCTTTGAACGATGAGCACAGCAATATGTCAACTTGAATTTTAAAACTGACAGTATCTGAGTTGAAACTTTGAGTTTGCTGCAATTCAAAGTAATCTGTCCAGAGAGATTCAATCTTGAAGCAAATACAAACGGTCTCTTAAAAGGAAAGGCTTTTTCTTTCCTTAGGGGATTAACTTGTGTTGTGGAATAATCAGACTTGGCACGGGGAGTACTCGCAACCGACTTTTATTAACTTGTGCACAAGGAGACCAAACACAGTAGAGCTCACATTGAGACTCAGTGCAATGTTCTGAAGAATTTCAGTAAAACAATGGCAATTATACTATTCTGCAACCAATAATCTTACAACAATAGTTCAATCCTTAATTTGCATTCTAAAGCACCAATAATATTACAATTCAGTTTTTGCTCTAAACGAATAAGATACAATAATTTTCAATCATTCGTTTACATATCTATCTCACCATTGGCCTTGTAGCTGGTACAGCGCAATAACAGAAAGAGACATTATGCTTCAACAACACTCTTCTTATCTCATCACCCAGACATGACACATTCCTAAGGAACAGTTAGTGTGAGAAACATACTAACCAGGCAAACCCACACCCCTTGTCTGAAGGTGGCTCACCTCAGGTTCCACACTTGGCCTGTAGCTCGTTGTAGCGTTTCTGCTGAGAGAGAATAAAACAGCTCCCTTCTCTTCAGTATGCTTCGCTGGAGAGTCTGGTTCAAACCGGTTTTTGCCAGTTCTCCACACACTGTCAAGTGGAAACATTATACCATATGACCTCTCTCCTACTGTTTCCAAGGATAACAAAATGCAGCTGCTGGCGTCTGTGCCTCAGTAATTCCAGAACTTTCACGCCCTTCAAGGTGCAGTACTTTTAACAGAGTCTTAAAGGCGCACACACTTTTTAATCAGAGGAGAAAAATAATTACAAGTCTGTGACAGTAGACTGGAGAAGTTGTTCCCCACAAGGAATAGATGGTTGAGAGGAGATTTGATAGAGGTGTTCAAAATCATGAGGAGTCGAGACAGAGTAGATAGGGAGAAACTGTTCTCATTGGTGGAAGGGTCAATAACCAGAGGACATCAATTTAAGGTGATTGGCAAAAGAAGCAATGGTGGTGTGAAAAAACTTTTTAATACAGCGAGAGGTTATGATCTGGACTTCATTGGCTGAGTCTGGTGGAGGCAGATTCAATCATGGCTTTCAAAATGGAACTGGATGATTATCTAAAAAGAAAAAATTTCAGGGCTACATGGAAAGGGTGGTGGAGTGGGATGAGGTGAGAAGTTCTTACAGAGAGCTGACACAGACACGATGGGTGGAATGGCCTCTTTCTGTGCTGAAACTGTTGGATGATTCTATGATTCACATTGAAGATATCCAGTTACAGGAGGCAGGACTCACAGTGATGCTGGAGAAATGCCACCAGATGCTGTGCGTCAGATACCATGTGGGTGTGGATACTTGGAGACCCAATAGGGCTAAAGAGAGCCTCCCTCAGCAACAACCTGCATTTTTATAGCACCATTAACATAATAAAATATCCCAAGACACTTCACAGGAATGTTATCAAATAAACCACAACACCAATCCATCAAAGGAGATATTAGGAGACATGACCAAAATCTTGGTCAAAGAGATGGATTTTAAGGAGCCTCTTCAAGGAGGAGAGAGAGGTGAAGAGGTTCAGACAGGAAATTCCAGAGTTTACAGCCCAGACAGCTGAAGGCAGGGCCACCAATGGTGGAGTTATTACAATCGGGGATGCTCAAGAGGCCAGAATCAGAGGAGTGCAGATATCTCAGAGGGTTGTGGGGCTGGAGGAGGTTATAGAGATAGGGAGAAGCGAGGACATGGAGGGATTTGAAACACGCTCAATAATCTCACTAAAACTAACAGGGTGAGCTTTCCTGGGAACAGTGGGTTATTCCTCACATACTGTTAGAACTGTGGACAAACAATATAACTCCGATGAGTTAATGAAAGTAGAATGGTTAATAAGCAGTACTGATTGAAGACAATGTCTTAAGATGTCTATTCCAGCTGGTACCTGGGTCTTTACCACGTTTCACAGCTTCAGGAACCCAGACACAAAGACAATACTGACAACTGCAGCTCTAACTAGTTACCACTTTAAATCAAATCAAACTTCCAGGCTGCAGCTTCGAGTGGGAAAAGCATTCTGTTCACAGCCTTGGGACTTAACCCCTTAGGAACTGAATCTAATACAACAGAAATATTATAAGTTATTGTCAGCCGTGGTTTAGTTAACACTCTCACCTCGGAATCAGAAGGTTGTGGGTTTAAGGCCCATTCCAGAGATTTGAGCACTGAGGCTGACACTCCAGTGCAGTACTGAGGGTGTTAAACTGAGGCTCCCTCTGTCCACTCAGGTGGACATAAAAGATCACAGGGCACTATTTCAAAGAAGAGCAGGGGAGTTATCCCCGGGATCCTGGTCAATATTTATCCCTCAATCAACATCACAAAAACAGATTAGCTGGTCATTATCACATTGCTGTTTGTGGGAGCTTGCTGTGCACAAATTGACTGCAGCATTTCCAACATTATAACAGTGACTGCACTTCGAACATACTTCATTGGCTGTAAAGTGTTTTGGGACAGTCGGTAGTCATGAAAGGTGCTATATAAATGCAAGTTCTTTTCAAGTTTGAAAAAAATCCAGCACAGGCAATCCACATTTACTGCCCCCACAGTTCAGTAACCTGCTGACCCTCCCTGGACACCAGTCTCCCAGTGAGGGGTCAGCACATTCAGAGACAGGAGAGAATCGGAGGAAAATCACCCATTATTTTATTGTGTTACAGGAGTATCTCACCGTATTAAATCAGAGAATAGAGAGTGGATAGACACCACACCCAGCCAAGACCCGAGGAGATCCCGGACATCACCTCAGGGAAAATTCCACAGAAAAAGCATCTCCAATAAATCTGATTGGTCAGGAGAAATGAAGCTGACCAGTATCCAGCTTCCAATCAAAACCAACGCTTCCATAGGTTTGGCTGTGGGATATCAGTCAGTCCAGGAGATTGAGGGAGTGTAACGGGTGAGATTGGAAAGAAGTCTCTCAGTTTCCACCAGCAGTGGTTTTTACAGTCATTGACGTTCCTGAAACACCGGAACATCCACTCAGGTGAAAGGTCATTCACAGTGAGGGGCGTAAGGACTGCTCCGAGTGTGAGGAGGGCTTTGAGTGTTCATTATACCTTGTGATGCACTGGCAGATCCTGACAGGTGTCTGATGTTTGCTGAGGGCTTTATATGATTGTTGAACCTCCTCATCCACAGACGGTGAGAGTATAAACAGTCTTAGTGATACCATTGTGTCTCCTGTAACATGAGGGCAGCTACATGGCACAGTGGCGCAGTGGTTAGCACTGCAGCCTCACAGCTTCAGGGACCCGGGTTCGATTCTGGGTACTGCCTGTGTGGAGTTTGCAAGTTCTCCCTGTGTCTGCATGGGTTTTCTCCGGGTGCTCCGGTTTCCTCCCACAAGCCAAAAGACTTGCAGGTTGGTAGGTAAATTGACCATTATAAATTGTCACTAGTATAGGTAGGTGGTAGGGAAATATAGGGACAGGTGGGGATGTTTGGTAGGAATATGGGATTAGTGTAGGATTAGTATAAAGATGGGTGGTTGATGTTCGGCACAGACTCGGTGGGCCGAAGGGCCTGTTTCAGTGCTGTATCTCTAATCTAATCTAATCTAAAACAATTGAATGTGGACAATTTGACAGAGTCTCTGCAAGGTCATCAGGCCATGTGAATCCCCAATCCATCAATACAGAGAAGAGGTGGTTCTAGTGTGAAGTGTGTGAGAAGACCTTCGTACGTCCATCGTACCTCCTGAAACACCAACACGGGCGAAACTGTTCAAAGGCGAGGTGTGTGACAAAACTTTCTCTCAATCATCCCACCTCCTGGTCTGTCAGAGAACACATACAGGGCAGAAACTGTTCACGCATGACATATGCAACAAAGCTTTCCCAAAGTTGTCCAGTCTCTTACAACACCAGCGCATTCACACAGGGGAGAGAGTATTCAGTTGTGAGGTGTTTGTCAGGGTTTTCACACACTCATCAATGCTGCTACAGCACCAACACATTCACACTGGCAAAAAGCTGCTGCAGTGTGAGTTTCACAACAAGCGTTTGTGACCTTGAGCTTGCAGGTTCACCAGTGCACGTACACAAGGGAGAGGCCCTTCAGGTGTGAGGTGTGTGTCAAAACTTCTGTGAAGTCATCGAACCTCCTGGTCTAATAGTTGGTACCCATGGAGGAGAAAGCTTTCCGCAGTGAGGTTTGTATAAAAGGTTTCACACGTTCATCCACCCTCCTGATTCACCAGCGGATCTACACAGGGGAGAGACCTTTCCAGTGCGAGGTTTGTGATAAGACCTTCATTGATTCATCAACCCTCCTTCGCCATCACAGCATCCACACAGGGGAGAGACCTTTCAAGTGCCAGGTGTGTAATAAAGCCTTCAGACGCTCATCATACTTCCTGGAACACCTGAGGACCCACACAGGGGAGAGGCCCTTCAGGTGTGAGGTGTGTGACAATTCCTTCACTCAGTCTTCGACCCTCCTGCGGCACCAGCGTATCCACCAAGGGGAGAGGAAGTTCAGCTGTCAGATTTGCGATAAAGCCTTCACACAGTCCTCAGCTCTCCACCAACACCAGCGCATGCACACGGGAGAAACCCTTCAGGTGTGAGGTGTGTGCCAATGCTTTTATAAAGTCGTCCACCCTCCTGGTCCACCAGCGAGTGCACACGGGGGAGAAACCCTTCTGCTGTGAGATTTGCAATCAAGGTTTCACACGTTCACAAGCCCTAGTGATACACAAGCGAATTCACACAGGAGAGAAACCCTACAAGTGTGAGGTTTGTGATAAAGCCTTCAGACGCTCATCGAACCTCCTGGATCACCATAGGACCCACACAGGAGAGAAACCTTTCAGGTGTGAGGTGTGTGACAGAGCCTTCTCACGCTTATCGAACCTCTTGGATCACCACAGGACCCACACGAGGGCCAAACCCTTCAGGTGTGAGGTTTGTGACAGAGCCTTCGAGCACCCCTCCCACCTCCTGCAACACCAGAGGATTCGCACTGGTGAGAACACTTTCAGGTGTGATATGTGTGATAAAGTCTTCACATGCTCATCGAACCTCCTGGATCACTTTAGGACCCACACGAGGGAGAAACCCTCCCGTTATGAGTTTTGTAAGAAAACCTTCCCACATTTGTCAGACCTGGTGGAACATCAGCGAATTCACACAGAGGAGACCCCATTCAGGTGTGAGTTCTGCAACAAAGCTTTCAAACAGTTGCCTGATCTCCTGGAACATCAATGTACCGACACGGGAGACTAACCCTTCCAGTGTGACGTGTGCCAGGAATGTTTCACCTACTCTTCCTCTCTAGAGCTTCACCAGAGTCTCCACACAGGATAGAAACCCTCCCAGATTGACATGTACCAGTGCAGTTTCACCATCTCCTCCTCCTCCCTTCCAGTATGTTTGCTGCAAGAACTGCTTCACTGACATAGCCACATCGGCTGGGAGCAAACTCAAGTCCTCCAGCATTGCGATGGTCTTCAGAGCTGTCTCCAGGCTGCCTTGTCCCCCTTCAGCTGAGCAGCTGTTTCATTTTGGTACCTGTTCCAGAATTTGCAGCAACATCACCAAGCTTACCCAGTCTCACTGTATGCAGACCCATGAGAAAGTGTAGGGGAGCAATGTTTGTGACACAGCTTTTATCAAGCTTACCAGTGACTGCACAAAGACAGACTATCCTTCCTCGTTCTTCTTGACTGTCTGCAGCCTTTTATACGTGTGACCACACCATCCTCCAACGCCTCTCCATTATCCAGCTGGGTGGGACTGCACCTGTCTGGTTTCTCTTCCCACTCCTGCACCATTACCTCTGGTGTTCCCAAAGGATCTCTCCTTGTCCCTTCCTGTTTCTCATCAACAGGCTGTCCCTCAGTGATATCAAACAAAAGCATTAGTTTTCACACGTGCACTGACGACACCCAGCACCAGCTGACCCGACTTCCCCACTGTTGCTAAATTATCAAACTATTTATCTGACATCCAGTATTGAATGAACAAAAATTTCCTCCAATTAAATATTTGGAAGACTGAATCCATTGTCTTCAATCCACATCACAGACTTTTCTCCCTCAGCAGCGACTCTATTCCTCTCCCTGGCAATTGTCGGACTATTTACAACTTTGGTGTTATATTTGGCCCCAAGGTGAGCTTCTGACCTCACATCTGCTCCATCATTGAGTGCATCTATTTTCACCTTAACATTCCCCAATATTGCCCCTGCCTCAGCTCATCCACTGCTGAATCCCTCACTATGCCTTTGTTACCTCTAGACTTGACTATTTCAACACATATGTGGCTGATCTCTCACATTCTAGCCTGCATAAACTTGAGGTCATCCAAACTGCTGCCCATTTCCTTACTCTCACCAAGTTCTGTTCAGCTGTCACCCCTGTGCATACTGAACTATATTGGCTCCTGGTTAAACAACACCTTGAATTTAAAATTCTGATCCTGTTACAATTCCCTCCATGGCCTCACCCCTCTCCATCTCTAATCTTGTTTAGCCCTACAAACCCACCCAGATCTCTGCGCAACACCAATTCTGGCCTCTTGTGCAGCCCTGATTTTAATCTCTCCCACATTGGTGGCCTTGCTTTGAGTTGCCAAGATCCTAAGCTTTGGAATTCCCTCCCTAAACCTCTCTTGTAAACCTCGCTTTCCTCCTTTAAGACACTCATTAATACTTACCTCGTTGACAAGCTTTTGGTCATCTGCCCTAATATCTCCTTCTGTGGCTCGGTGTCAAATTTTGTTTCATAATCTTCCTGTAAACTGCGTTGGGGAATTTTATTCCATTAAAGATGTTATATAAATGGAAGTTGTTGATTGGTTATAAAATATTGGAGATTGGAATAAGGCTGTTTGATTGACCATCCAATTGGATAATGAAGACTCTACTCGCTTTCCAGTTGCCATTGGGAAGTTGGAGCACTGTGAGGATCCCCATGTTGGGTGACCAATGGTGGGAGTATAGGAGTGGGAGGTTAGTGATGAAACCTCCAGGAATCCATTCAACCAGAGTTGGCAACTCTCAGTGTAACTGAAGGCCTGACCCCCTTACCTGTTCTAATATCAATGCTTCATCTCAGGAGAGAGAGAGCTCCTTGTGTTTACAGCGGTGTTGAATAAATGAGTAAATCTGTAATGCATGTGTCTGACTATCTGACTGTAAATCAGTAGGAGGGAATTAACTCATTAAACATAGAACGAGAATCTGACCAAAGTGGATCAGTTCAGGTTGTAACAATTGACTTGTCCCAGACTGGGATGGTAAGGAAATTCAGAACAAATTAAATCAGCACCTTCTAAACATGGCTATCGAGGCAGGGAAATACAGAGTCATAGATAGGCTTGAAGGAGACGGATAAACAAAGAAATCAATGAGGCACAGAGTAAAATCAGAGAGACACCGTCCATAGGTTATGTAAAAGTAAACACTGTGAACACTCACTCATATATTGGAAGCAGGAGAGTTCATATAGGAATTGTCTGTGGAATTCGCTCCCACAGTTAGTACTTGAGGCAGAAGCAATGTTAACATTCAATATTGGACTGGATAGTGGCTGAAGGAAAAGGGGATAAAGAGATATGGAATTAGGGAAGGTAAATTTGATTGGGATTATTTGCCCATCTGGAGGGTGAATGTCCACATGAATGAACTGGACTGAACTGCCAGTTTCTGAATTATACTTTCTAAGTATATTTCAGAGAGCAGGTCACCATCAGTTAGCTGGGAGGGCATGTGACCACTAGATACCCAAGACACCATGTGATTACCAGGTAGCTGAGAGATCATGTGGTCATCGGCCTCCTCAAAAACACTCCCTTACCTCACTAAAGTTCTTGAATGTGTTGTTGCTTCCCAAATCTGTGCCCATCTTTCTCATAACTTCATGTCTGAAATCTCTGATAAGGTTTCTGCCCCTGCTGCTACCTTAACCATATCACAAATGACATCCTATGTGACAGTGACTCCTCATCCCTGTCTGCAGCCTTTGACTAGGTTGACTGCATCATCCTCCTCCAACACCCCTCCTCTGTGGAACAGCTCAGTGCGACTGCCATCCACTCGCTCCACTCTTCCCTGTACGGTTGGAACCAGGAAATCTCCCACAGTCACTTCTCTTCCTGCCCACTGTACCATTACTGCCAGATTACCTGAAGGACGTATCCTTGGCCAATACTCTTCCTAATCTACATGCTGCCCCTTGGCAACATTTATCCTAAGCCAGTAGAAAAAAAGGGCGTAACTAACAGCAAGATGGAAACAGAATCCATATGAATTGAGATAAAGGATAACAAGTAATCACCCATGCTAACAGGTATTCTAAAGTGTACTTAACAGTGGAAGGGAAGTGGAGGAAGAAATGCATAAACAATAAAATGAGTGGAAGATGTACAGTAATGATCATGTGAGATTTCAGCTACACCTGAATAGACTGGCAAGGGTGGGTGATGCTAAAGGGAATGGAGTTTGGATACTGTGTACAGGACTCCTTTCATACCCCATCTGTAAGAAGCCCAACTAGGGAGGAATCACTGCTGGATCTGTTACTGGGAAATGAACTGGAGCAGAGAAGTAAGTGTCGAGGAACATCAAGCAATAGTGATCACAACATTATAATGTTTGAGATCAGATTGAGAAGGAAAATAATAGGACAAATGCCAAAATAGTAGATTGGTAAAAAGCTAATTATGAGGGGGTGAGAATGGGACTAGGTAAAGAACATTGACAAAGGGATAGAACAGTATGGGAATTTTAAAAAACATTCTCAATAGAAGAAGAATAGAAGAATCAGGAGAAATATATTCCCACAAAAAAGTCTAAACTAATCAACAATGAAACACCATGGATGAATAAAGAGATGGGGTAAAATTGAAACTAAAGAAAAGATATACACTAAGTACATAGACAGTAAAGGAGAGGATGACAATAGGGAATACAAGCAGGTCAGGGAAGAGTGAAAAAAGCAATTAGGCTTAAATTATTGAGGGCAAAGCCAAACCTGACAAATTATCAAGGAATATACTGACACATAAATAACAAAAGAAAACCCAGGATAGGTATAGGACTACTAAGGAATACACAATAAACTCAGGTAATGAAGGTGAAATGGCAGAAATAGCAAATAAGCCTCACTATTTATCAAGTGACTTACAAGATGGAGATGATATTACAATACGACAAAAAATATATTTAGATTTAAGATAGGCAGGAAATAATTAGTAAACTAGTATTGCTAAAAAAAGAGACATGCTATTGAAGCTTTTAGTCTTGCACTCATCAGGACAGATGCAAGAATGCAAAATTTCAAAGGGAGCAACAATTTTTACTACATGAGAAAAGGGTGCTTCTTGGTTGGTAAGTCGACTCTGATTGTTTGAGGTGTTGCCTTGGAGAATGCACCAGCTAACAATGTCCCTACGCTTTAGTTTAATTCAAAAAAGGTGCAAAGCCTGGACATGTTCCTCTTGCCTGCAGAGGGCAGGTCCTTGCACATATATTCGGACACAGAAAGGAAAGATCGTGCTAACCAACCCGATTAAATTCTCTGAAGAGGTAGGAGAAGTAACAAATGAAATGTAGTAGATGTAATCTGTTTGCATTTTCAGCAATGTCTTTGTTCATAGAAGTCTCATGACAAAGGTCACAACATGTTCAGTCAGGGAACAAGTAGCAGAACAGATTGCAAGCTGGCTACAGAATAGGAAAGAGAGTAGGGGCTAAAGGTAGTTATGTAGATTGGCAAATGACAGGATGTGATGATCAGAGGAATTGGTGCTGAGACCACTGTTGTTCATAATTTACATTAATAATTTGGATTTGTGAATCAGAAGTACAATTAAAAAATTTCCAGAGCACATCAAATAATTAATACAGAGGAAGATGCCAACAAAATACAAGAAGGCAATAATAAATGTGCAGAATGGGTGCATATTTGGCAAATTAATTTCAGTGTAGACAAGTGTGAAGTATCACCTTTTGGTAGGAGGAATGCAGAGGCCACAAATAAAAGTCTAAATGGAGCAGAGGAGAAAAGGATAGAGGGGTAAGGAGCAAAGGATACTCAAGGTACAGATACACAAAACACTAAAAATAACAATGCAGGTTAATAAGGCCATAAAAAGCAAACCAAGCACGAGGGTTCGTTTCTAGACAGATAGAACTGAAAAGCAGAAAAATTATGTGAAACGAGTATTGAACCTTGGTTAGACCACACCCGGAGGACTGTGAACATTTCTAGTCTCCATACGATAGAAAGGACATAGGAACATAGGAGCAGGAGTAGACCATTCAGCCCATCGAGCCTGCTCCATGATCAATACGATCATGGCTGATCATCTACTTCAATGCCTTTTTCCCTCATTATCCCCATATCCCTTTATGTCATTGGTATTTATAAATCTGTCAATCTTTGCTTTAAACATACTCAATGACTGAGCTTCTACAGCCCTTTGTGGTAGAGAATTCCAAAGATTCACAACCCTCTGAGTAAAGAAATTTCTCCTCATCTCTGTCCAAAGTGGCTTCCCCCTTATTTTGAAATTGTGTCCCTTGGTTCGAGACTCCCCAACCAGGGAAAACATCTTACCTGCATCTACCCTCTCTATCCCTTTAAGTACTTTATAGGTTTCAATGAGATCACCTCTCATTCTTCGAAACTTTAGAGAATAAAGGCCTAGTTCCCAATTTCTCTTCACAGACATTTCCGCCATCCCGGGAACAAGTCGTTACACTCCCTCAATGACAATAATATCCTTCCTAAGGGGACCAAAACTGCACACTGTACTCCAAGTGCGGTCTGTCCAAGGTTCTTAGCATTGAAACTTCGCTACTTCTGTACTCAAATCCTCTTGTGATAAAGGCTAACATACTGTTAGGACCAGGTGAGGAAGGTGTCCAGAGGTCTCTCTCAGCCTTCACCTGGTCTTACCGTAACCGGGTTTAATTTTAAACACACGTTTTTTTTTAGCTCCCCCTTGGTGAATCCTTGTTCACCGCTTTCCAGTTATAAGGCAAAGAAACCAGCACAAATAGGCTTTCTTAGGTTTAAAGAAGAAAAGTTGAAATTTATTAGACTTAAACTCTAATTCGGTTGACGCCTACGGATACACAACGTGCCCACGCTAGCATGCATACACGATACACGTGCAAATAGAGACAGAAATGAGCATAAGAAATAAAGTGGAAAAATTTGAGGCAATATCTGGAGAATTTTTGTTACGTGTCTTCGAGCTCACTGTAGAGTCCTTCTTTGTAGGTAGATCTTACTTTTCAATGGGGCCCAGTATTCTTCTTAAACCTTGTCCGCTGTGAGAGACTGTCGTGGGGTTCTTGTGCATTCAGTGGATTCAGAGGCTTGTGAGAAAGAGATGGGAGCAGACAGGAGAGATATCATCTCAGTCCAGGACCAAACAGCTTTCTGCCCAAACTTTTTCTACAAATTCAAAAAGCTCAGGTTGCCCAGCAGGTTAGTCATGTGACTAGCTGGTTTGACCATGTCCGTTTGTGTATTCGGTCATTTTAGCAGTCAACCTGGAATGCAAGCTCCCCCACCTTCAACATGTCCATTGTGGGTTGAATGTCAGGGAATGGCTGCTTTGTCCTTCCAAACACCGTCTGTTAATATGCAGATGTTTTTTCCAGCCACGGCTGATCTGTTTAACAAGTCTTTTCTTCACTCCAGTAACAGTTTAAAATCAATGTTCATGACAAAATTAATGTGCTTCATTTTTGGCAGGTGGGGGCCTAGCATGACAATACCATTAGCCTTCCTAATTGCTTGCTGCACCTGCATGTTAGCTTTCAGTGACTTATTGACGAGGACACCCAGGTCTCTTTGTGCATCAACAAACACTTTCTAATCTCTTACCATTTAAGAAATAGTCTGCACATCTATTCCTCCTACCAAAGTGGATAACCTCACATTTTTCCACATTATATTCCATCTACCATGTTCTTGCCATTCACCAAGACTGTCCAAATCTCCTTGAAGCCACTTCGCATCTGCCTCACAACACACATCTGCGAACATGAAAATACTACATTTGGTCCCTACATCCAAATCATTGATATTTATTGTGAACAGCTAGGGCCCAAGCACTGATCCCTGCGGTACCCTACTCGTCACAGCCTGCCAATGTGTAAATGACTTGTTTATTCCTACTGTCTGTTTTCTGCCTGTTAACCAATCCTTAATTCAAGCCAGTATATATTACCTCCTATCCCATGTGCTTTCATTTTGCTAATCAACCTCCTGTGGGGACTTTATCAAAAGCCTTCTGAAAGTCCAAGTATACCACGTCCACTGACTCCCCTTTATCAATTCTATTAACAACATCCTCAACAAATACAATCAGGTTAGTCAAACATGATTTCCCATTCATAAATCCATGCTAACTGTGCCCAATTAGATCATTATTATCCAAGCATCCATTTATCACAGCCTTTAGAATAGATTCTAGCATTTTCCCTACTACTAATGTAAGGCTAACAGGTCTGTAGTTCTCTGTTTTCTCTCTCCCTCCATTCTAAAATAGTGGGGTGACACTTTCTACCTTGCAATCTGCAGGAGCTATTCCAGAATCCAGAGAATTTTGGATGAATATCACCAATGCATCTACTATCTCCATAGCTACCTCTTTCAACACTCTGGGATTTAGAATATCAGATCCCGGGGACTTATCAACCTTAAGCACCATTAATTTCCCCAATACAACCCTCTTACTAATACTAATTTCCTTCAATTACTCATTCCCCCTAATCCTTTGGAGCTCTAATTCTGGGAGATTCCTTGTGTTTTCCTCAGTGAAGACAGACACAAAGTAATCATTTAGCTTCTCTGCCATTTCTCTATTCCCCATTATAAATTCTCCTGACTCAGCCTGTAATGGACCCGCATTTATCTTAGCCAAATGTTTCCTTTTTACATACCTGTAGAAACTTTTACAGTCCATTTTTTTTTTGTTTTTTGCTACTTTACATTCCTATTCTATTCTCCCTTTCTTTATCAGTTTCTTCGTCCTCCTTTGCTGTATTCTAAAATCTTCCCAATACTCAGGTTTACTACTATTTATGGCAACTTTTTCGACAATTTCTTTTAATTTTATACAATCCTTGACTTCCTTTCTTAGCCATGATTGACTGACTTTTCTTTTTGGGTTTTTGTACCTTGAAGGAATGTATAGTTGCTGTAAACTATGTAATAATCCTTTAAAGACATTGCCTATGTATTGTCATACCTTTTAATGTATTTTTCCAAGACACTTCAGCCAATTTGCCCCTCATACCTTCATAATTTCCTTTGTTCAAGTTTAACACCTTGGCTTCAGATTGAACTACCTCACTTTCAAACACAATATAAAATTCTATCATATAACGGTCACTCATCCCTAATGGTTCTTTTACAAAAATATTATTAATCAGTCCTTTCTCATTACATAATACTCGATCTAAAATAGCCTGTTCTTTAGTCGGTTCCTCACATACTGCTCTAGGAAACCATCAACACACTCCAGAAACTTGTCCTCCACAGCATTAGTTCTCATTAGTTTTACCCAGTCTATATGCAGATTGAAGTCATCCATGATTACTGTATTACCCATGCTACATGCTTCTCTAATGTCCCATGCCCCACACTACCACTACTCTTTGGTGGCCTATAAACAACTCCGACCAATGTTTTCTGCCCCTTGCTATTTCTTAGTTCCACCCAAACAGATTCCACATTTTGTTCTTCTGATCTGAGATCCTCCCTTACTAATGTACTCATCTCATCCCTTATTATTAGTGCAACACCACCTCCTTTTCTTTTTTGCCTGTCCTTCCTAGATGTGAATACCCTTGAATATACAGTTCAAAATCTTGGTCACCCTGTAGCCACATTTCCATAATGGCAATTAGATCACACCCATTTACCTGTATTTGTGCCTTTAAATCATTTACCTTGTTGCAAAATACTGTGTGCATTCATGTAGCGTGCCCTTAACTTTTCTCCTTGACATTATTTTGCATTATAAGCCTAGTTGGTGCTCGCCTTTGCTTCGACTGCCTTCTAATTTTGCTTGCTACATTTCGACTTCCTTTAACCAGCTTTACTTCCTTCCAATTTGAGCTACCCCTCAGGTTCCCATTCCCCTGACAAACTAGTTTAAACCCTCCCCAACAGCACTAGCAAATCTCCCTGCAAGGATATTAGTCCCAGTCCTGTTAAGATGTAACCCATCCATCTTGCCGCAGAAATGCCTGTCTGATCCCCTGAGTATTGGATCCCCAATCACTATTGCTCTTCCACTCTTATTCCTCCCCTCCTGTGCAGCTGAGCCACCCATAGTGCCACACACTTTGATCTGGCTGCACTCCCCTGAGGAACCATCGCTCTCCTGTATCCAAAATGGAAAAGCGATTAGCAAGCAAGACTCAGGAGACTCCTGCACTACCTGCCTGGTTCTCTTAGACTGCCTGGCAGTCACCTATTTCCTTTCTGCCTGCATGCTGCTAACCTGCAGTGTGACATCTCCCTGAACATGCTGTCCATGTAGTCCTCTGCCTTGCGGATGCACAAAATGACTCCAGCCACTGCTCGAGTTCCGAAACCCAGAGCCCAAGCTTCTGCAGCCAGTGACACTTCCTGCAGAAGTGTTTGTGGAGGACATGTGGTACGTCTACGACTTCCCACATACCGCAGGATGTATATTCGACTTGTCCGAGCTGACATGCCAGACTGTAACATTAAAAACTATTTATTACAATTAGAGTAAGTAGAATAACTTACTAGTTACTCACCAATCAGCTTCTACCCCTGTACCAACGTAAGAGGTTGAAAAAATGTAGAAAACGAAAGAAATATCAGTTATGTCAAATGTCCTCGAGACTTGGCCTTTCCAATTTCATATCAAAACAGAAAACACTGAAAATACTCAATATGTCAGTAGCACCTGTGGAGAGGGAAACTGAGTTCATGTTTCAGATCAATGACCTTTCATTGGAAATGGAAGGTGTTGGAGATGAAGTTTTTATGCAAGTTCAGAGCCAGGGAAAACCAGGAGTGTGTGAGCAGGAATAGAACAGTGGGGATGGTCTGTAATAGAGCTTGGATCAGAAACCTACCCAGATTGTCCTGGAGTCTCCAGGAATTGGAGACTGATCTCCCGGGCACTGCCACGAGCAAAAAACCAGGGGTTGCATGGGGCAGGATGGAAATCAGAAGGGTACCAAAATATAAAACAGAAGTTGGGGAAAGAAAGGATGTTTAATTGACAGTTAGGTGCAATGCAATTGGGTCTGTTTACTTTCCAATTATCATGGGAAGCTACAAAGATGAGATGAAGGACAACCAATGGCAGGGTTTGTGAAGAGCGGGGTTGGCAGCAGGAAGTCATGTGATGAAAGTCTCCACAGTACGTCCGACCCAGATTGTCATTCCGAAGCAGGATGGAGGGCAGGAGATATTGAATGAAACAAGGGATGATGGTGCAAGGTAAAAGGTGGTGGTACTGATCACCAGTTATATCCCTGGTATTCTCAGTAATGGTCTTTGCCGAGTTTGCAGAGTCACTTTTACCAGTTTAAAATGAAAGGAGAACTAGTATCTGCAGTCTCAATTCCCAGGCAGCTCTCCAGTTTTCAGTGCGAGAGCTCTGCCTATTTTGTCCCTTGTAATTCTGACACTGCTTGAGGGCAGCTTATCCAGCCTTCGATTATTCACCTGATCTCTGCACATTTTTTTATAACCATGCTGGTTGTAATGTGAGCAATGTCTCAACTTATCTCTGCAAAACACTCAAGTTTCCTTTCCAGCTCAGCTAAGCCTCTTTCCTGGTAAAAACTGAAATCAAAAAATATATTTGGCACGTTTGCAACCTGTCTCGTATTAGATGTCATGCCTTTACCTGACCCCAGTTTCAATGTTCACAGTCCAGTTAATTATTTTTTATATTTCAATATCTCTAAGCTACTTTCCTCACACATTCGGGTCTATGTCTTTGGGTTCTGTAATGACCCATCAAGGGTTAACTAGCAGACATCTGCTCATTATTTCACACTGCTTCTTATCTTCAGCTCATTGGCTTAGAATGTGATCAGCCTGGGTATGGTTGGTTTCTATGTTTACGGCAAATCCTGACTGGCTGTGAGAGACGTCAATCAGAGAGTCAATCCACTCAGCCCAGTGTCTCCACCTCCTTCCGTAGCTGGTTCACTTCCTGCCAGGGGCTGAAACCCTAATGAGGGTGGTGAGTAAAGGAGCAGAATTTGTACAGATTGTATCCCATAATATCCACACTCATGTTCAGGACTGAATATCCTGTGAGTGACGGAGCAGACTTTGTACAGATTGTGTCCCAGAATATCCACACTAATGTTCAGGACTGAATATCCAGTGAGTGACGGAGCAGAGTTTGTACAGATTGTATCCCATAATATCCACACTAATGTTCAGGACTGAATATCCAGTGAGTGACGGAGCAGAGTTTGCACAGATTGTATCCCATAATATCCACACTAATGTTCAGGACTGAATATCCAGTGAGTGACGGAGCAGAGTTTGTACAGATTGTATCCCATAATATCCACACTAATGATCAGGACTGAATATCCAGTGAGTGAAGGAGCAGAGTTTGTACAGATTGTATCCCATAATATCCACACTAATGTTCAGGACTGAATATCCAGTGAGTAAAGAAGCAGAGTTTGTACAGATTGTATCCCATAATATCCACACTAATGTTCAGGACTGAATATCCAGTGAGTGAAGGAGCAGAGTTTGTACAGATTGTGTCCCATAATATCCACACTAATGTTCAGGACTGAATATCCAGTGAGTGACGGAGCAGAGTTTGTACAGATTGTATCCCATAATATCCACACTAATGTTCAGGACTGAATATCCAGTGAGTAAAGGAGCAGAGTTTGTACAGATTGTATCCCATAATATCCACACTAATGTTCAGGACTGAATATCCAGTGAGTGAAGGAGCAGAGTTTGTACAGATTGTATCCCATAATATCCAGACTAATGTTCAGGACTGAATATCCAGTGAGTGAAGGAGCAGAGTTTGTACAGATTGTATCCCATAATATCCACACTAATGTTCAAGACTGAATATCCAGTGAGTAAAGAAGCAGAGTTTGTACAGATTGTATCCCATAATATCCACACTAATGTTCAGGACTGAATATCCAGTGAGTGACGGAGCAGAGTTTGTACATATTGTATCCCATAATATCCTCACTAATGTTCAGGACTGAATATCCAACGAGTAAAGGAGCAGAGTTTGTACAGATTGTATCCCATAATATCCACACTAATGTTCAGGACTGAATATCCAGTGAGTAAAGGAGCAGAGTTTGTACAGATTGTATCCCATAATATCCACACTAATGTTCAGGACTGAATATCCAGTGAGTAAAGGAGCAGAGTTTGTACAGATTGTATCCCATAATATCTACACTAATGTTCAGGACTGAATATCCAGTGAGTAAAGGAGCAGAGTTTGTCCAGATTGTATTGCTTAATATTCACACTGATGTTGGACTGAATATCTTTTCCCTTTGATCTGTTAAATTTTGTCTTTGTATTGATTCAGATATTTCAGTTATTTAAAATGTTTATTGACACTCTATTCACAGGCTACTTTGCTTTAAATTCAGTGATAGAGAAAGCAGGGAACCAGGGTTTGGGGGATTGGATAGAGTGGGAGGGCGGGATGGGGAAGGCAGGGTCTTGGGGCCGTGGAGACTGGGAGCACAAGAAAAAGAAAGAGGGAGTGAGATCAGGGGCTCGGAGGTGAGAGTGAGAGGGAGTGAGACCATGGACCCGGTCGGAGAGGAGTGGGGGGTGAGTTGTGTGCGTGGGCGGAGAGAAAGAGAGCGCGAGAGAGTGCGAGCATGGAACCCCAGTGGTGGGCTGGGGTTGGGATGGGAAGAGAGATGACTGGGCGAAAGCAAGGACCCTGAGGGAGCAGGGACGACGTGGAGGCATTGGTGGGAAGAGAGAGTGAGTGAGTGCAGGGAGATGGGGGGTGCACTTGATATCAGTGAATCGGGATGTGGGTGGTGGGGGGTGAGAGAGAGCAGGAATCCAGTGATAGGGAGTGAGAGAAATGGATAGTGCAGGGACATTGGGTGAAAGAGAAAAAGAGCAGGGACCTGTGGGAGGGAGAGCAAGGGAGAGAGCAGGGATCTGGTGACGGAGCAAGCAACAGAGGAAGAGAGCAGGGGCCCAGTGAGTGAGAGAGAGAGAGAAAACAAGGACCCGAGGTCTGAGGGACGGGGAGAGAGTGAGTGGAGAGTACACAGTTGGGACAGCTTGATGTTGGTAGGATTGGGACAAGCTCGTTCAAGCCAATTCTGGCACCACACCATAGGAAAGATGTGAAGGCATTATAAGAGAGTATGCAGAATAGATTTACCAGATTGGTTCCAGGGATGAGGGACTTCAGTTACATGGATAGACTGGAGAAGCTGTTCCCCACAGGGAAGAGAAGGTTGAGAGGAGATTTGATCGAGGTGTTCAAAATCATGAGGGGTCGAGACAGAGTCGATTGTGAGAAATGGTTCTCATTGGTGGAAGGGTCGAGAACCAGAGGACATTGATTATAGGTGATTGTCAAAAGAAGCAACGGTGGTGTGAAGAAAAACTTTTTTTACGCAGCGAGGGAATTCACTGGAATTCACTGCGTGAGAGTGTGGTGGAGGCAGATTCAATCGTGGCTTTCAAAACGGAACTGGATAATTACCTAAATAGAGAAAATTACAGGGCTACAGGGAAAGGGTGGTGAAGTGGCTCTTGCAGAGAGCTGACAAGGACATGTTGGGCCAAATGGCCTCTTTCTGTGCTGAAACTGTTCGATGAATCTATGATTCATATTGAAGATATCCAGTTACAGGAGGCAGGACTCACAGTGATGCTGGAGAAATGCCACCAGATGCTGTGTGTCGGGGACCATGTGGGTGTGGATACTTGGAGACACTATAGGGCTAAAGAGGGCCTCCCTCAACAACAACCTGCATTTTTGTAGCACCTTTATAATAGTAAAATGTCCCAAGGCACTTCAAAGGAATGTTATTGAATAAACCATGTTACGAGCAGGTGAGAAAGGTATCTAGGGGTCTTTCTCAGCCTTCACCGGGCCTTATTGTAACAGGGTTTTAATTTTAAACACACTGTGTTTTGAGTTCCCCCTTGGTGAATCCTTGTTCACCACTTTCCAATTATAAGACAAAGAAATGAGCACAAACAGGCTTTCTTAGCTTTAAAGGTGAAATTTATTCAAACTTAAACTCTAATTTGGTTAATGCCTATGGATACTTGCCGCGCCCTACGCTAGCATGCATACGCGATACACACATGCAAATAGAGACAGAAAAGAGCAGAAGAAAAATAAAGTGAAAACGTTTGAGGCAGTCTTTGAAGGGGCTTTGTTACTGTGCTTCGAACTCGCTGTAGAGTCCTTGATCGTAGGTGGATCCTGCATTTCGTTGGGGCCCAGTATTCTTCTTAAACCTTGTTCACTGTCGGAGACCTTTCTCTCTTGGGATTCCTGTGTCTTCAATGGGTTTCTGTTCCGTGAGAAAGAGATGGGAGCAGACAGAAGAGAGGTCTTTGCAGTCCAGGTGCAAACAGCTTTCTGAGTTCAAATTCTGTTTCTCCAATTTAAAACTCCCCTAGTTGGCCAGCAGGTGGTTATGTGACCAACTGGTTTGACCAGGTCTCTTCTGTGTAATGGGGCAGAGACTGGTTCCTTTGTTCCAACACTGTCTGCTGGTATGAAAAGAATGTCTTTCCAGTCAAGGGCTTGGCAACCCCTTGTAATAGGCCTTCTTTTCTTCCCAGCAATAATTTTAAAATTTAATGTCCATGTGGCAAAATATATGTGTCTCATTCTTGGCAGGTGGGGGGCCTGCATGACAACCAAAGCAGCAGTCCATATAATGAGATATTAGGACAGATAACCAAAAACTTGGTCAAAGAGATGGATTTTAAGGAGCCTCTTAAAGGAGGAGAGAGAGGTGAAGAGGTTCAGACAGGAAATTCCAGAGTTTACAGCCCAGACAGTTGAAGGCAGGGCCACCAATGGTGGAGTTATTACAATCGGGGATGCTCAAGAGGCTGGAATTAGAGGAGTGCAGATATCTCAGAGGGTTGTGGGGTTGGAGGAGGTGATAGAGATAGGGAGGGGCGAGGACATGGAGGGATTTGAAACACGCTCAATAATCTCACTAAAACTAACAGATGTGAGCTTTCCTGGGAACAGTGGGTTATTCCTCACATACTGTTAGAACTGTGGACAAACAATATAACTCCGATGAGTTAATGAAAGTAGAATGGTTAATAAGCAGTACTGATTGAAGACAATGTATTAAGATGTCTATTCCAGCTGGTACCTGGGTCTTTACCACGTTTCACAGCTTCAGGAACCCAGACACAAAGACAATACTGACAACTGCAGCTCTAACTAGTTACCACTTTAAATCAAATCAAACTTCCAGGCTGCAGCTTCGAGTGGGAAAAGCATTCTGTTCACAGCCTTGGGACTTAACCTCTTAGGAACTGAATCTAGTACAACAGAAATATTCTAAGTTATTGTCAGCCGTGGTTTAGTTAACACTCTCACCTCGGAGTCAGAAGGTTGTGGGTTTAAGGCCCATTCCAGAGGTTGGAGCACTGAGGCTGACACTCCAGTGCAGTACTGAGGGTGTTAAACTGAGGCCCCCTCTGTCCACTCAGGTGGACATAAAAGATCGCAGGGCACTATTTCAAAGAGCAGGGGAGTTATCCCCGGGATCCTGGTCAATATTTATCCCTCAATCAACATCACAAAAACAGATTAGCTGGTCATTATCACATTGCTGTTTGTGGGAGCTTGCTGTGTACAAATTGAGGACTGCATTTCAAAAGTACTTCATTGGCTCGTGTTACGACCGAGGTGAGAGGAGTGCACTGTTAATTCAGTCCCAGTTCTCCACAGGTCACAGCATATTAATAAATTTCCCCTGACCAAAGCAGCCACTTAGATACTCTATTTGTCCCTGAATAAAGCACACCAACCAGGTTTCTTTAATCAACAATAAAATTAACTTTTTATTACAAAGCCAAGTCTTAACCGATAATGACCTAAATCTACATACGAATTGAGATATTAAAGCTTCTTATTTTCCCTCGCCCTTATGCACACACACATACAACCAAAAACTGGTTAACCAGGAAGAAAAAAAAGGATTTTTGTTTACAGCTGTTTATTCGGAACGAAAGGAATATTAAAAGACCTAAGTTGTCACGATCTGGCAGGAAATTCTTCAGTTTGGCAAGGTGTCCCAAAGTTGAATAGTTGGATGCCACTCAAAGTTTTTCAAGGCTGATGAATAATCTGTGATGGGTAGGCGTTCAAAGAACTTCAACTGTAGAAGGCTTCACATAAGTTCTTCCATCCGGTGTGCAGTAACAAGGATCTGTTTAGGTTTCACAGCAGCAGTATAGCAGTAAAAGGTTTCTTCGAATAGTCAGAATTTCTTAAACACAGGAGGCAATAGGAATCACACTTGATGCAGGGATTCTTAACAGAGAGGAGATACCTTCTCTGGGTTTTCTTCTGATCTCCAGGCAGGTCAAAACCAAATTTCAATTGCCTGCTTTTGTCCAAATCCACTCGCTTTATAAAGTTCCAAACTGAAACCAAAACCTTCCGAAAACAGGTCACATGCCCAGCCATAAATTCTCTCTTGTCATAACAGAGAGTAGCTCTGAGGTCAACCCCCATACTGGTTTCCTTGAAATTACTTGCATTCCAGTCCTTGTTTACCAGTTCAGCTTTTGTTGAACGTCCTTTCAAAACATCCATAAAGTTCAACTGTTTGCAGGTGTCTCAAAGCGAACTGAAATCCTTTCACTGTTTTTAAAAACACAGAATCCTAAGTTTTAATCGAAAAAAAATCCTTGTAACACTGTAAAGTGTTTTGGGACATATGGTGGTCATGAAAGGTGGTATATAAATGCAAGTTCTTTTTTGAGTTTTAAAGAAATCCAACACAGGCAATCCATTGATACACAATAACTGCCCCCACAGTTCAGTAACCTGCTGACCCTCCAGGGGCACCAGTCTCCCAGTGAGGGGTCAGCACCTTCAGAGATGGCAGAGAATCGGAGGAAACTCACTCATTATTTTATTGTGTTACAGGAGTATCTCACCGTATTAAATCAGAGAACAGAGAGAGGATAGACACCACACCCAGCCAAGACCCGAGGAGATCCTGGACATCACCCAAGGGACAACTCCACAGAAAATGCATCTTCAATAAATCTGATTGGTCAGGAGAAGTGAAACTGACCAGTATCCAGCGTCCAATCAAAACCAACACTTCCATCAGTTTGGCTGTGGGATATCAGTCAGTGAAGGGGATGGAGGGATTGTAACGGGTGAGATTGGAAAGAAGTCTCTCAGGTTCCACAAGCAGTGGTTTTCACACAGTCATTGGTGTTCCTGAAACACTGGAACATCCACTCAGGTGAAAGGTCATTCACAGTCCGAGTGTGAGGAGAACTTTGAGTGTTCATTATTCCTTGTGATGCATTGGCAGATCCTGACAGGTGTCTGATGTTTGCTGAGGGCTTTATATGATTGTTGAACCTCCTCATCCACAGTGCAGACAGTCTTAGTGACACCATTGTGTCTCCTGTAACAAGAGGGCAGTCACATGGCAGAGAAAACAATTGAATTTGACGGAGTCTCTTCAAGTTCATCAGGCCCTGTGAATCCCCAATCCACCAACACAGAGGAGAGGTGGTTCTAGTGTGAAGTCTGTGAGAAGACCTTCGTACAGTTATCGTACCTCCTGAAACACCAACACACCCACACAGGAGAAACTGTTCAAAGTCGAGGTGTGTGACAAAACATTCTCTCAATCATCCCACCTCCTGGTCCATCAGAGAACACACACAGGGGAGAAACTGTTTACGTGTGACATTTGCAACAAAGCTTTCCCAAAGTTGTCCAATCACTTACAACACCAGCGCATTCACACAGGGGAGAGAGCGTTCAGGTGTGAGGTGTGTGTCAGGGTCTTCACACACCCGTCGACGCTGCTACAGCGCCAACACATTCACACTGGCGAGTAGCTGCTGCAGTGTGAGGTTCACGATAAAGTGTTTGTGACCTTGAGCTTGCAGGTTCACCAGTGCACGTACACAAGGGAGAGGCCCTTCAGGTGTGAGGTGTGTGACAAAACTTCTGTGAAGTCATCGAACCTCCTGGTCTAATAGTGGGTACCCATGGAGGAGAAAGCTTTCCGCTGTGAGGTTTGTTCTAAAGGTTTCACACTTTCATCCACCCTCCTGATTCACCGGCGGATCCACACAGGGGAGAGACCTTTCAAGTGCGAGGTTTGTGATAAGACCTTCATGCAGTCATCGACTCTCCGTCGCCATCACAGGATCCACACAGGGGAGAGACCTTACAAGTGCGAGGTTTGTGATAAGACCTTCACGGATTCATCGACTTTCCTTCGCCATCATAGGATCCACACAGGGGAGAAACCCTTCAGCTGTGAGGTTTGCCAGAAAGCATTCACATGTTCCTCAAGTCTGCTGCAACACCAGAGAATTCACACAGGAGAGAAACCCTTCAAGTGTGAGGTGTGTGATAAAGCCTTCACACGCTCATCATATCTCCTGGATCACCAGAGGACCCACACAGGGGAGAGACCCTTCAGGTGTGAAGTGTGTGACAAAACCTTCACTCAGTCTTCAACCCTCCTGCAGCACCAACGCATCCACCAAGGGGAGAGGAATTTCAGCTGTCAGATTTGCGATAAAGCCTTCACACACTCCTCAGCTCTCCAACAACACCAGCGCACGCACACAGGGGAGAAACCCTTCAGGTGTGAGGTGTGTGACAAAGCTTTTGTGAAGTCAGCCACCCTCCTGGTCCACCAGCGAGTGCACATGGAGGAGAAACCTTTCCGCTGTGAGGTTTGCAATCAAGGTTTCACACATTCACATACCCTCTTGATACATCAGCGGATCCACACAGGGGAGAGACCTTTCAAGTGCACAGTTTGTGATAAGACCTTCACAGAGTCATCAACTCTCCATCGACATCACAGTATCCACACAGGGGAGAGACCTTTCAGCTGTGAGATTTGCCAGAAAGCATTCCCACACCCCTCGAGCCTGCTGCAACACAAGCGAATTCACACAGGAGAGAAACCCTACAAGTGTGAGGTTTGTGATAAAGCCTTCAGACGCTCATCGAACCTCCTGGATCACCATAGGACCCACACGGGAGAGAAACCCTTCAGGTGTGAGGTGTGTGACAGAGCCTTCACACGCTTATCGAACCTCTTGGATCACCAGAGGACCCACACGGGGGCCAAACCCTTCAGGTGTGAGGTTTGTGATAAAGCCTTCATGCACCCATCCCACCTCCTGTTACACCAAAGGATTCACACAGGAGACAAACCCTTCAGGTGTGACATGTGTGACAAAGCCTTCAAGCACCCCTCCCGCCTCCTGCAACACCAGAGGACCCACATGGGGGAGAACATCTTCAGCTGTGAGGTGTGTGATAAAACCTTCACATGGTCATCGAACCTCTTGGATCACCAGAAGACTCACACATGGGAGAAACCCTCCCGCTGTGAGTTTTGTAAGAAAACCTTCCCACATTTGTCAGACCTGGTGGAACATCAGCGAACTCACACAGGGGAGTCCTCATTCAGGTGTGAGTTGTGTAACAAAGCTTTCAAACAGTTGCCTGATCTCTTGGAACATCAACGTACTCACACTGGAGACAAACCCTTCCAGTGTGACGTGTGCCAGGAATGTTTCACCTACTCCTCCTCTCTAGAGCTTCACCAGAGTCTCCACACAGGATAGAAACCCTCCGAGAGTGACATGTACCAGTGCGGTTTCACCATCTCCTCCTCCTCCTCCCTTCCAGTATGTTTGCTGCAAGAACTACTTCACTGACATAGCCACATCGGCTTGGAGCAAACTCAAGTCCTCCAGCATTACGATGGTCCTCAGAGCTGTCTCCAGGCTGCCTTGTCCCCCTCCAGCTGAGCAGCTGTTCCATTGTGATACCTGTTCCAGAATTTGCAGCAACATCACCAAGCTTACCCAGTCTCACTGTATGCAGACCCATGAGAAAGTGTAGCGGGGCAATGTTTGTGACACAGCTTTTACCAAGCTCACCAGTGACAGCCTACGTGACTGTACAAAGGTAAACTATTCCTCCTTGTCCTCCTTGACCTGTCTGCAGCCTTTGACAAGTGTGACCACACCATCCTCCTCCAATGCCTCTCCACTATTATTCAGCTGGGTGGGACTGCACTTGTCTGGTTTCATTGGCTACAACTGGACAAATACTAGAGAACTGCCAACAATGGCTCCTCTTCCCACTCCTGCACCAAAACCTCTGATGTTGTCCAAGGATCTCCTTGGCCCTTCCTATTTCTCATCAGCATACAGCCCGTCAGTGACATCATCCAAAAGCGCAGCATTAGTTTTCACATGTATGCTGACAACACCCAACGCTACATCACTGTAGTGTATGGGTATCAAAGGGTTAACCTTGAGAGTGTAAAGATTACCACCCACCATGATGAGGTAAGAGATCACATGGGAGACACTAGAGAACAGTTACAGCATGGCTTTTGATGGAGACACACGGGCTAGTGTGGAGTGTATATAGTTATTATGGAATAAATATTTAATTTGTAAATACTACATTGTGCGAATCACTCTGGCTGGACTCAATATGGTGGTAGCATACAGAATCAAACATATATCTTGGTGAACACTGCTGGGATCGAAATCCTGCACCCAGAAGAAAAGGTTTGAAGCAACTATCATTCTTCAGCCAGAAAAGAAAATTTAAAACAACTAGCTGAAAAGAGAAAAACTACAGACCTTAGAAGGCCGAGGGAAGTTCCATAGAATGGAAGGGTGGCCGAGAAACAAGCGAATGGGTGAGTCATTGTGCCAGTGTAAAAGTCCTATCAGGTAAAGAACCACAACCAATGGAACCCCAGTGACAGGGCCCAGGAGGTATCGTACTTTAAGTAAAGGCGAAGTTACAGGCAACACTTCAAGTTAAGGGAAAGTAGCTATCAGAAACACTATGTTCTAAGGAATCAGGAACTTTCACTCTATTTTCAATTGAGAAATCTTGGTTTTAAAAAACAGCTTTGAAGAGCTTAAGAAAATAATTTTCGACAAGCTCTGTGTGAGAGAGAAAGAAAAGGGGAAAACCAATCCCTAACTCAGGCTGAATGCAAGGGCAGAGAGCAGGAAAAACCCTGAAATGTGTCCGAACTGAAAAAAAAGCACGGGAAAAGTCTGATGCTGAAAAAAGAAGTGCAGGAAATCCCCAAACACAGCAGAGTCTCCATTAACATAGCCAAGCCTAAAAAAAAAATGAAAGCTTGAAGAAGATAAATAAATAATCTCTCGCTCTCAAAAAGCAAAGGGGTATACCCTGGAACTGTCCATCGAACAGCTCTTGTCAATTCCAATAGGCAGCTGTGTAAACATATAAGTGAACTGCTTAAGCAAAGGGATAGCTCCCAGAAAGCCTATAAAAACAGCAGGAACACACTCAAGCACCTGCTACACTCCATCAAAGCGAGCTCACCTTGCCTGGATGGGTGGGGGAAAAAAGTTTCTTAAAGGAGAACTCTTTAAAACATCTAGAATTTTTTTTAAAAATCATGGATCAAAAATTGGGAGTGCCAGAGAGTTTCAAAAGTCATGATGGACCCAATCCTAATCAGAATTGTGTACTATGGAGGAAAAGGTTCCTTAGATATAGAATTGCATTGAAATTGGACAGCAAGTCTGAAGCAGACCAAGTGAATACATTATTATATTTAATTGGTGTTATAGCTGATGATATAATAGAAAGACAACATATTGATGAAACATCAGCCAAATTTGATGAAGCCTTAAAAGCTTGTGATTCCTACCTCAATCTGCACAGCAATAACAGACCAATCCTGCTGGGTGAGGAAAGAAACCTCCTGTAACTGTTTAGTTCCTTCACCAGAGGGATGAACAAGAGGCACCAGGAAAAAAAGGTACACTGGGCTGGGGGAAGCGAAAGGTGCCATTAAACCCTGCCAGTGCTGTGATGCCAAAAGTAACCACAGACACGAGCAGTGACCTGCAAATAGAGCCGAATGCTTTTATGGCAGAAAAATAGGACATTTCAGTAAGGTGCGCTGAAATAAAATCGCAACTACCTCAACTTCGAACAAAATGTAGTTAGGAATAGAGAGGTAAATGAAGTTATGCAACCTCCTGCAGCAGACCAATCGGAATATTCGCTGGGCGAGATCAATGATCCGAATCAAGCATTTTGGGCAGCAGACGTATAAGTAAAAAGTAACATTCGCGCCACACAAGTGCCAGGCAATGACCATCTCCAACAAGAGAGAATCTAACCATCTCCCCTTGACATTCAACGGCATTACCATCGCTGAATCCCCCACTATCAACATCATAGGGGCTACCATTGACCGAAAACTGAACTGGAGTAGCCATATAAATACCATGGCTACAACAGCAGGTCAGAGGCTAGGAATCCTGAGGCGAGTAACTCACCTCCTGACTCCCCAAAGCCTGTCCACCATCTACAAGGCACAAGTCAGGAGTGTGATGGAATACTCTCCACTTGCCTGGATGGGTGCAGCTCCAACAACACTCAAGAAGCTCGACACCATCCAGGACAAAGCAGCCCGCTTGATTGGCACCCCATCTACAAACATTCACTCCCTCCACCACCGACGCACAGTGGCAGCAGTGTGTACCATCTACAAGATGCACTGCAGCAATGCACCAAGGCTCCTCAGACAGCACCTTCCAAACCCACGACCTCTACCAACTTGAAGGACAAGGGCAGCAAATACATGGGAACACCACCACCTGCAAGTTCCACTCCAAGTCACACTCCATCCTGACTTGGAACTATATCGCCGTTCCTTCACTGTCGCTGGGTCAAAATCCTGGAACTCCTTTCCTAACAGCACTGTGGGTGTACCTACCCCACATGGACTGCAGCAGTTCAAGAAGGCAGCTCACCACCAGCTTCTCAAGGGCAATTAGGGATGGGCAATAAATGCTGGCCTGGCCAGTGACGCCCACATCCCGTGAATGATTAAAAAAAAATAAAAATGTAAACGGGCATATCACTAATTTCAAACTCGACACCGGAACAAGTGTTTATTCTTCTTTGATGGAAAATCCTATCTAATTATTGTTGATTACTTCTCAAGATGGATCGAAGTTAAACGATGTACACAACAACAACTGAAGCAGTCATCAGAGTTTTACGAGAAGTTTTTGTAACACATGGTATACCTGATCAGATAGTATCTGATAATGGACCACAATTTGCAAACAATTACTTCACGCACTTTGCGGAAGAATGTGGATTTGTTCACCGACATCTACAATCAAATGGAGAAGCTGAGTGAGCAGTCAGAACCATTAAAACTATGGTGAAGAAAACGCAAGATTTCCAATTAGCACTTCTGACATACAGAACTACTCCATTACTGTGTGGATTAGCGCCATCAGAACTCTTAACGGAAAGAAAACTTGGAAAGCGACTTCCAATTCTACCCAAGAAATTACTTTTACGATTGCAAAGCAATGACTATCAGAAAGTATAAGACCAAGAAAAATTGTATTCAAAGAAACCAGACCCATAATTATAACAGAAGATACCGTACAAGAAACCTACCATAGTTGTCAGAATAGCAAAAGTTATGGGTACGAGACCAAAATAGAGAAGGGGTAATTCTCCAGAAAGACGAGAATCAACAGCAATCTTATCCACTGCGACCTCAAGAAGGTTCTATACGGTGACATAGAGGGAATCTTATTCCTTTACATCAAAGACGCCAGCCGGTCATACATTTAGACGACTCAGACGATGAACCGAAAATTCAAAAGGCACCGAATGCTATAAACCTCAACGTCCAAGTCGACACATAAGGGATCAGAGAAAGATTACTAATCTTCCACATCTGACAGCAACACGATCAGGGAGAGTGGTGAAGCCTCCTAATAGCCTGAATCTACGAATCCAGAGACTTGATGGGGGAGCATGTAAATACAAAAGTGAATGTATGTAAATATATATTGAGATAAAGACTTGGAGATGTAGTATAAGGGTATCAAAGGGTTAATCTTGAGAAAATGTAAAGATTACCGTCCACCATGATGAGGTAAGCGGTCATGTGGGAGCGGCTCAAACAGTTACAGCGTGGCTTTTGAAGGAGACACACAGGCTAGTGTGGAGTGTATACAGTTACTATGCAATAAAGATTATTGTTTAAACACTACAGTCGAAAACTCTGTCTAGCTAGATTCTATATGATGGCAGGATACAGAACCAAACATGTAACAGTCCATACCTTCTGTGATCCTCTCTCTTTTGCCCCTCTCTGTTTTGCCTCTCCCTCCTGTGTCCCTCCTCCCCCTGCTCCTCCCTCTTGTGCCCATCCCTTTTTTGCTTCTCTCTCCTGTGCCCCTCCCTCCTGTGTCGCTCCTCTGCACCTCTGTACTGTGCGCCTCACTCCTGTGGCCCTCTCTCCTATCCCCTCTCTCTGAGAATGGCTACAGCAGAGGAAGCCATTTGGCCCATCTTCTCTGTGCGGGCTCTCTGCAATAGTGTTAGTCCCATTTCCCCACCCTTCCCTGTAGCCCTGTAAAGTTTTCCCCTTCAGTTCCTTATCCAATTCCCTTTTGAAAGCCATGATTATATCTGCCTCTACCACCCTTTCAGGCCCTTACTTTCCAGACCCTTACCACTCACTGCATGAAGAAATTTTTCCTCATGTCGCTGCTGGTTTTTTCCCAATTACCTTAAATCTGTGTCCTCTGGTTCTCAACTCTTCCGCCAATAGGAATGGTTTCTCTCTACTTTGTCCAGACCCCTTGTGATTTTGAATACCTCTATCAAATATCCTCAACCTCTCTAAGGATGACAGTTCCAGTTTCTCCAATCTACCCACGTAACTGAAGTCGGTCATCCCTGGAACCATTCTCCTAAATCTTTTTTGCAGCCTCTTTAAAGTCTTCACATCCTTCCTAAAGTGCATTGCTGTTCTGAACACTCGACTTTGGAACTTAATTGTGCTTTAAGAGTTGTGATTTTTAAAAGTTTAAGATGGAGTCTGGAAGGTCAGGTGGTTTCACATCCACTCTGCTGAAGGGCAAGACAGATCAAAGAGTTATTGGGGAAAAAAAGGGACTGCAGGGGTAACACCTGAAGAACAACGGGTTCCACCCTCCCAGACTTTCGGTTCATAAAACAAAGAGCCAGTGGTTCTGAAAATGTACCAAGCAGTGTGAACACCTGGGAACATTGGAAGGCCCAAGTGGCTCTGTGAAACCAGACCTCTGAACTCTTCATATTGGAACAGGTCAATAAGCTATTGACAAAAGTTTTGAGTCCAGATAAATATAACAACATTTTTGAAGGCATACAGACTGTAAGAGAAGGACCCAATGGTTGCAGCCTCAAGGCAGCTTGTAAGAGAGCAAACCAGTGGTTGCAGCCTTAAGGCAGGCTATGAGAGGAAACCAGTGGTTGCAGCCTTAAGGCAGGCTGTAAGAGAGGAATATAGTGGTTGCAGTCTCAAGGCAGGCTATAAGAAGGGAACCCAGCAGTTGTGGCCTTGAGAGAGAGAGAGGAAACACCTCTTAGAAGCCTGATACAGTGAAAGGTTGTGAAGACTTGAACCTGTTTTGAAAGTTGAAACTTGATGAGAAGTTGAAGACCAGCAGGATAAGCAGGAACCACTTTATTTGCAGACGTCCAGGTTGGAAGTGCTCAGAAAAGTGAGCGAAGAGGATGTTAATTTTTGGAAAGGTCTGGGAGATCCAACCCATTGCAACTTGGAGGAGTTTGGGACTTTTAACCACATAGGATTTCACCATCAAAGAGGAATGTGTAACATATAAGTGTGGTGTCATGTTTTCAAGTGTTGTAGTAAGTCTAGTAAGTAATGAAAATACCTTTCTTTGTAATTTGCGAAATCAGCTACTTGCAAAGCACTATTTAGTTAATTGCGGATTTCTTTTAGTTTAGTTGTTATAATAAAATCTTAAAATGTGAAATCTTGTCCTGTAATTCTTTAAGTTGGTCTGGAGGGGTGGGGTTCATACCTCATAATTTTTCATCTTAATGATCTCACTGAGGTCATAACAATTGCCCAGAATTGAACACAGTACATGAGCTGAGGCCGAACCAGGGTTTTATAAAGGTTCATCATAACTTCCTTGCTTTTGTAATGTAGCCTTCTATTTATAAAGCTGGGGATCCCCTATGCCTTTTAACCACTTTCACAATCTGCCCTGCCACCTTGAACAAGTTGTACCCATATACCCCCAGGTCCCTCTGCTCCTGCATCCCTTTAGAATTGTACTCGTTATTTTATATTGCCTCTCCTCATTCTTCCTGTCAAAATGAATCACTTCACACTTCTGAGTCTTATATTTAATCTGTCATGGTGAGAAACTATTAAATGTTGGTGTTGAGACATTAGGGTGTCGTTATACACAAGTCACACAGAAAGTTAACGTGTCAGTGGAATTAGGAAGGAAAAATGTTGTGTTGGCCTTTATTTCTATTGTATGTTTGCTTAGTTTGCTGCCACCTTAGTATATTTGGTTAGTCTAGCTGAGAGATTACAGTCTCTTCAGTAATTTGAACATTAACTCTTTTGTTACATTCTAACTATATGCAACTTTACACAAGTCTGTATAAATTCTCTGAAGCCATGCTGCATCTCCCTCCAGTCTCTCTCACATGTGATCTCTTACATCATCATGGTGGGAGGTATTCCTTACACTCTCTCAATATTAACCCTTTCAGACCCTTATACTACATCCCCCACCAAGTCTTTATCCATATATATATATTTAAACATTCACTTTTTTATTTTTACATATTACCCCATCTCCCCCCTTCCCCCCAAATCTCTGACATCACAGATTCACTCTGTCAGGAGGCTTCACAACTCTCCCTGATCGTGTTGTTGTCAGATGTGAAAGATTGGTAGTCTTTCTCTGAACTCTTGTTTTTTGACTTGGACAGCCTTCATTGAGGTTTGTAATATCCGCTGTTTTCTGAATCTCAGGTTCAACATCTGGTTCATCCAAGTGTATGATTGATTGACGTCTTTGATGAATAGGAATAGGATTCTTCCTGTTTCTTATGATACCTCCTGAAGTATGCACAAAATAAGTTGTGTTCTAAGCTTCCTTTCCATCAACAGTTCTGATGGTGCTAATCCACATAGTAATGGAGTAGATCTGTAGTTTAGGAGTGCTGTTTGAAAATCTCCATTTTTCTTTATCAGTGCTTTGATAGTTCTGACTTGTCTCTCAGCTTCACCGTTAGATTGTGGATATCTCGGAGAACTTGGAAGATGTACAAATACACAGTTTTCCGCCAAGTGCGTGAAGTAGTTGTTTGCAAATTGTGGTCCATTATCGGAAACTATCTGGTCAGGTATGTCACATGATGCAAAGATTTCCTGTAACATTCATATGACTCAGTCAGTTGTCATTGTGTATAAACGGTTAAACTCAATCCGCCTTTAAAATTGTGGAGGCCAATCAGGTAGGATTTTTCATTAAACATGAATAGATTCATCCCCAGACATTCCCACAGTCTGATTGGAAATTGGGTTGATATAAGGGGTTCCATCATCCTATGAACATACGAATTAGGAGCAGAAGTAGGCCATTTGGCCCCTTGAGCCTGCTCTGCCATTCAATAAAATCATGGCTGATTTGTTTGTGCCTTGAATTCCACACTCCCATCTACCCCCAATAATCTTTGATACCCTTGCCTAGCAAGAATCTATCTACCTCCGTCTTAAAAATATTCAATGACCCTGCCTCCACCACCTTCTGAGGCACAGAGTTCCAAAGTTGCACAACCCTCTGTGAGAAATAATTTCTCCTTGTCTCTGTCTTAAAAGGGCGACCCCTTAATTTTAAAACACTGCCCCCTTGTTCTGGACTCACCCACAAAAGGAAACATTCTCTCCACATCCACCTTGTCTAGACCGTTCAGGATCTTATAAACTTAAATAAAGTTCACTCTTCTGAACTCCAGTGAAAACAAGCCCAGTCTGTCTAACCTTTCCTCAAAAGACAACCCAGTCATTCCAGGTATTAATCTAGTAAACATCCTCTGAGCCACCTCCAATGCATTTACATCCTTCCTTAAATAAGGAGACCAAAACAGCACACAGTGTTCGAGATGTGGTCTCACCAATGCCCTGTATAACTGAAGTTTAACATCCTTACTTTTATTTTCAATTCCTTTCGTAATAAAGCATAGCATTCCATTAGCCTTCTTTGTTACCTGCTGTACCTGCATACTAACTTCTTGTGACTCCTGCACTAAAACACTTAGATCCCTCTGCACTTCGAAATTCTGCAGTCTTTCTCTGTTTAAGTAATACTCTGCTTTTTTATTCTTCCTGCCAAACTGAACAACTTCACTTTTTCCCACATTATACGCCATCTGACAGATTTTTGCCCACTCACTCAACCTATCTATTTCAGTCTGCAACTTCCTTATGTCCTCTTCGCAACATACTTTCCTACCTATCTTTGTGTCATCTGAAAATTTAGCTACCATGCCATCACTCCCGTCATCTAAGTCATTGAGATGGTGTGTGCCATCTACACGATGCACTGCAGCAGCTCACCAGGGTTCCTTTGACAGCGCCTTCCAGGCCCGTGGCCTCTGCCACCTAGAAGGGCGGCGGCGGCAGAATATGGGGCGGCACTGCCTACGGATTCCCCCCCCCAGGCCGCGCACCGTCCTGACTTGGAGCTGTGTCGCCGCTCCTTCATTGTCACTGGGTTAAGGTCCTGGAATCCCTTCCGTTGGTGTGCCTATACCCCAGGGACTGCGGCGGTTTATGGGGAGGCTCGCGGCCGCCTCCATGGAGGCGGTTGGGGATGGGCAATGGAGGCTGGCCTTACCAGTGATCCCATGAACGAATGAAAAATACACTCCTGGCCATCGACAGGCCACAGATGAATTGCTGCAGTGTGTTATTGTGGTGCTGCCTCTGTGTCAGGTTACCCTTAAAGATTTTTTTTTTTTGCCTTTCTGCCCAGGAAAGGAAGTGACGCCTGGTGTGTTCTGGGATATTATACTCATTACAGCTGCTGGTGGAAGTCAGAAGCTGGCATTCGAGCAGCAGATCACCAGCAAGCTGGAGAGGAATGAGCTTCCCCTTGGCGTACAGTATCACGTGTTTGCTGACACTACAGGGCCTAAAGTGGTAAGAGCTCCTGCCATGTACAAAATGAAGAACTAGAAAGTTATGCTAAACCATTACAAATCACTGATTAGGCCCTAGCTGGAGTATTGTGTCCAATTCTGGGCACCACATTTTGGGAAGGAAAGCAAGGCCTTGGAAAGGGTGCAGAAGAGATTTGCTGGAATGGTTCCAGGGATGAGGAACATCAGTTACGTGGAGAGACTGGAGAAGCTGGGATTGTTCTCCTTATAGCATCGAAGGTTAAGAGGAGATCTGATAGAGGTGTTCAAAATTATGAGGAATTTTGATAGACATAGAATTGCATAATATTTATAGCACAGAAGCAGGCCATTTGGCCCAACTGGTCTCTGCTGGTGTTTATGCTCGACACGAATCTCTGCTCACCCTTTTTCATCTCACCCTATCAGCATATCCTTCTATTCCTTTCTCCCCCATGTGTTTTTCCAGCTTCCCCTTCAATGTATCTATACTATTCACCTCAACCACTCGCTGTGGTAACAAGTTCCACATTCTCACCACTCTCTGGGTAAAGAAGTTTCTCCTGAATTCCCGACTGGATTTATTAGTGACAATCTTCTATTAATCGCCCGGAGTTTTGGTCTCCCCTTCAGGTGCAGGAAGAAGAAACTGTTTCCTCTGGCAAGTGGGTCGGTAACCAGAGGGCATAGGTTAAAAATAATGGCCAAAAGAACGAGAGAGAAAATGAGAAATTTCTTCACACAAAGAGTTCTTAAGCTCTGGAACAAACTACCTGAAAGGGTGGTGGAATTAGATTTCATAGGAACTTTCAAAAGGGCAATTGGGCATGTTCCTGAAGAAGACTAATTTGTTAGGCTATGGAGAAAATGCTGGGGAGTTCCTGAGGACATAAGAAGTAGGATCAGGAATAGGCCATTCACCTGCATTGCCATTCAATAAGATCATGGTCAATCTTCTACGTCAAAGTTACTTTCCCGCCCCCGTCCTCAGATCCCTTTGATTCGGTTAGACTTCAAAAATCTATCGATCTCAGGTTCAAAGACTGAGCATCCGCAGCTCTCTCGAGTAAAGAATTGCAAAGATTATGAGTGAAGAAATTTCTCATCTCAGTGTTAAATGGCCGATGCCTCATCCTGAGCCTGTGGCCGCTAGTTCGAGATTCTCGAGCTGGGGAAAATATCTTCTCAGTATCCACCCTGTCAAGCCCTTTCAAATTCTTATACGTTTCAATGAAATCACCTCCCATTCTTCCAACCCCAAAGAATATAGGCCCACTCTACTCAACCTCTCCTCATAAGACAATGCTCTCATCCCAGGAATCATTCTAGTGAACCTTCGTTGCAGCCCCTCTAAGGCAAGTATAGCATTCTTCAGGTATGGAGACCAAAACTGTACACAACGCTGCATGGAATGAGAGGAATGGAATAGCGCTTTTTGATTTGGTTGACAGTGAGACTGGCCAGTCACGGAGCAAAAGCAGAATACTGCAGATGCTAGAAATCTGAAATAAGAACAAAAATTGCTGGAACTCAGGCAGGATCTGTGGAGAGAGAAACAGAGTTAACGTTTCAAGTCGATGACCCAATGTTAACTCTGTTTCTGAAGAGGCAGGGAGAATATGAAGAAGCACTTTTTTACACAGTGGGTGGTAATGACCTGGAACTCGCTGCCCACAGGGTGGTGGAAGCAGAGATGATCAATGACTTCAAAAGAAAATTGGATGACCGTCAGAGAGAAATAGACTTGCAGGGCTACGGGGATCGAGCCAGGGAGTGGGACTGACTGCTTAGTTCCATGGAAAGCTGGCATGGACTCGTTGGGCCGAATGGCCTCCTTCTGTGCCATAAATGACCCTATGACGCTCCACGGATGTTGCCAGAACTGCTGAGTATTTTCAGAATTTTCTGATTTTAATTTCAGCCATAAACAGTTTTGTAAGTCCAGCCCACCCACTCTTTCCCCTCTGCAATGTATGGCACATTACTGAGTGATCAATGACAGGAAGTCATGCTTGAGAGGTAATGGCTCAGAGATGAGACTATATAAAAAGGGTGGAAGGAATGTTGTTAATTAATATGTGTCTTTACACAGGAAATGGAGGTTCTACACTCCTTGCTCTTCATCGATTAGAGGGACTCTATGAAGACAGGTTAGATAACTTCACCATTCTTTTAATTCATGCCAGTAAAGGATGATTGTACAGGATTAAGGGGAGACGGTGGGGGAATGGCACTAATTGAATTGCTCTCTCAGAGAGCCGGTGCAGACACGATGGGCCGAATGGCCTCCTTTTGTGCTGTAACAATTCTGTGATTCTGTGAGAAATTGTAAAAAGTTGAGGCCCCAGCACAGACCTCTGCGTGACTCCACTTGTCACATCCTGCCATTCAGAAAAGGACCCATTTATACATACCCTCTGTTTTCTGCCAGCCAGCCAATCTTCTATCCATGCTAATATGTTACCCCCTACACCATGAGCTCCTACTTTGCGCAATCATTTTTTATATGGCACCTTGTCGAATGCCTTCTGGAAATCCAAGTACAGTACGTCAATGTGCTCCCCATTATCCACAGCACATGTTACTCCTTCTAAGAACTCCGACAAATTGGTTAAACACGATTTCCCTTTCACAAATCCATGCCCACTATTCCCGATTACCTTGAGTTTTTCTAAGTGCCCAGCTACAACCTCCTTAATGATCAATTCTAACACCTTCCCCATGACAGATGTCAAGCTAACTGGCCTATAGTTACCTATTTTCTGCCTCCCCCACTTCTTGAATAGAGGGGTTATATTTGCTAGTTTCCAATCTGATGGAACCTTTCCAGAATCTAGTGAATTTTGAAAAAATAACACCAATGCATCTACTACCTCATTATCCATCTTTTTAAGACCCTAGGATGAAGGCCATCAGGACCCGGGGACTTGTCAACCAGCAGCTCCATCAGTTTGGTCAGTACTGCTTCCCTGGTGATTGTAATTTCACCAAGTTACTCTCTTCCTTCCATCTACTGATTTACAGCAATTACTGGAATGTTTTTAGTATCCCCTATAGTGAAGACAGTTGCAAAATATTTGTTCATTGCATCCGCCATTTCCTTATTATCTACTATTAGCTCCCCATTTTCACTTTCTAGAGGACCAACACTCACTTTACTTACTCTTTTCCTTTTAAATATCTGTCGAAACTCTTGCTATCCATTTTTACATTTCTAGCTAGCTCCCTCTCATACTCTATTTTCTTTCTTCTGATTAACCTTTTAGTCATTCTCTGCTGTTCTTTATAGTCTGACTGATCATCTGAACTGCCACTCATTTTTGCACAATTATATGCCTTTTCCTTAAGTTTGATGCTTTCCTTAACTTCTTTAGTTAACCACAGATGGTGGGTCCGCCCCTTAGAATTTTTCTTTGTTGTAGGATTATACTTATTCTGAGTATTCTGAAATATTCCCTTTTATGTCTGCCACTGCTTTTCTATTGATCTGTCTCCAAGCCTAATAACCCAGTTCACTTCAGCTAGCTCAGCTTTCATGCCCATATAGTTGCCCTTATACTAGTCTTAGACCCATGCTTCTGTCTTTCAAACTGGATATAAAATTCAATCATATTGTGGTCTCTGTTACCTGGAGGTGCCTTTACTCTGAGGTGAGTAATTAATCCTGTCACATTACACAATACCAAGTGTCATGGTCGTGTAGTTTTTTTTCCGGGAATATGCGGTTTGCCTTTAAGATTTGCAGAGGATCAGTATTGCTTTAAGAACCAGCAAGCCTCAGGAGTTATAGAAAGGTGCATTTTTGGTTGCCATGGGAAACAGCCATTTGGAGACTGATTCAAAGGGCGCATTCTCATTAGAGGGGATGTGCGAGGCAAGTTCTTTACACAGAGGGTGGTGAGTGCCTGGAACTTGTTGCCAGGGGAGGTGGTGGAAGCAGGTACCATAGAGACGTTTAAGAGGTATCTTGACAAATACATGAATAGGATGGGAATAGAGGGATACGGACCCCGTAAGTGCTGAAGGTTTTAGTTTAGGCAGGCATCAAGATCGGCGCTGGCTTGGAGGGCCGAATGGCCTGTTCCTGTGCTGTACTGTTCTTTGTTCTTGTTCTTTGTACCATAGATATAGCCACTGGAAGTGAGTCTCATGCGGTACATTTGTTACTATTCAGTTTTGAACTGGCTTTGAGTTGAAGACAGTTTATTCTAACAGAACACACAGACAGAGGACACAGCTGTGGTGTTTAGCACACCTGAAAAAGAGCTCTCAACCATTTAAACTGAAGGAATAGGATTTTAGCCTGTTAATTATTATCTCTCAAAATTCAAAAAAAAAAGTCAAGCCAAAACAGAGATCTCTGGTAATTTAAATTGAAGAAAGGGCAGTTAGACTGTGACAATCTTTTATCCCTCAAAAACTCTAAAGTCAGATTGATTCTGTTGAAAGTGTTTGCAAGTTAATTGTTGAAATTCGCTGGAGAAGGAAAGCAACATTCTATGAGGACTTCAAGCAACATTGGACTGTAAATTTGCAAGGACTCTAATTTTTTCGATTATAAATGTTGTTTATATCATCATAGTGTTTAAGAATTTAGTTCTGCTAATTAAAGAGTTAATTTGTTGATTTAAAGATACCTGGTTTGATTAGCCTCATTCGGGGGTTAATAGATGGTACAAGTTGGCTGGATCTTTCTTTAATTTGGAAAGTTTAAATGATATGTTCGGCGATCTGTGTAGTGATGGGATTGAATTAATAGTGTGTCTCTCCCACCACAAACAGAATCATATATTTTAATTGGGGGCTTTGACTGGAGCGTTGGTCGTAACACAAGTCTAATATAACCTGCTGTCTGGTTGGTTCCAGAATATGCTGCTCTAAGAAACTATCTCGAAAGCATTCTATGAACTCCTCATCCAGGCTGCTATTGCATATCTGATTTTTCCAGTTTATATGTAGATTAAAATCACCCATGGTAATTGCCGTCCCTTTATCACCAGCACCCAATATTTCTTCTTGCATACTTTGTTCTACATTGTGATTACTGTTCGGGGGCCTGTAGACCACTCCCACTAGTGACTTCTTTCCCCTACTATTCCTCATCTCCACCCAAACCGATTCTACATCCTGATCTCCTGAATCAAGGTCATCTTTAACTATTGCACCAATGTCATTCTTGATTAACAGTGCTATCCCTCCACCCTTACCTCGCTTCTTATTCTTCTTGAATGTCATATACCCCTCAATACTTGTCATTCTGCAGACACGTCTCTGTAATGGCTATCAGATCATATTTATTTACTTCAATGTGCGCTATCAGTTTGTCTACTTTGTTATGAATGCTACGTGCATTTAGATACAGAGCCTTTAGTTTTTTTTTGTTATCTTTGTAACATCTAGTCTCGACTGTTGGTGTGTTCTTAGGTTTTTTTTTCTCTCTGTCCCTTTCTGCCATTCTCTGGCCATCATTTCCCATATTACTATTCTGCTCTTCTGCTTTGACTCTACCCCTTGATTTGCTTCATCTACTCAAGTTTGATCCCTCACCACCTCCCCCAGCCCTTTAGTTCAAAGCACTCTCTACTTCCCTAGTTATACAGTTGGCTAGAACACTGGTCCCAGTGTACCGGCCCAACGGTACAGCCCCCACTTTCCCCAATACTGGTGCCAGTGCCCCATGAACCGAAACCCACTTCTCCCACACCAGTCTTTGAGCCACGTATTTATTTCACTAATCTTATATGCCCTCTGTCAATTGGTACATGGCTCAGGTAATAATCCAGAGATTATTATCCTTGAGGTTCTGCTCTTCAATTTGGTGCCTAGCTCCTCATACTGACTAAACAGAACCTCTTTCCTAGTCCTACCCATGTTGTTGGTATCTACATGGACTGAGACAACTGGATCCTCCCTCTCTCATTCCAAGTTCCTGTCCAGCCCTGAGCAGATGTCCCGAACCCTGGCACTGTGCATACCTGGCAATTAGAAATCATTTCTTCTTTATCTTTCAATATTACCAGCCACCACACAGACAATTAAGCCTATGCTGTATATTTCATTATAATCATGTGGCCCTGGTGTATTTTCTCCAAGATGTCTACATGGAGTGACTCTGGAATCACCAGTCTCTCGTCATATACCAGCAAATAATCCACAATAATAAAGTGTCTTTCGTGTTCAAAGAAGATTTTCATCCTCTTATCACTGGGACACTGCTGTGGCCAACATTGCTTGCAATATTGGTGACTATACATACATTCCTTAGCTTGCATCTGAGCATGATGAATTTTTGGTGCTTTTTCAAATTTGCCAGCTGATGTGATGCAGTGAACTGAGAATATGACTCAGTCTCATTAATAAAGTTAATATCCTGTTGCGTAGGATGGTCAACAGTAGCTCTGGACAATGCATCTGCTGTCGTTTGTTGCTTGCCCCGCACGCATACCGTTTCGTACGTGAACCTCATTAGCCTCAACTGGAATCTCTGAATTCTTGGACACATCCTAGCGAGTTCCTTTTCATCAAGTAAGGAAACTAAGGGATTGTGGTCTGTCTCTATGACAACCTTTAATCCACTAATATAATATAAGAACTTCTCACAAGCCCATGAGACTGCGAGAGCTTCTTTCTCTTTGGCGGCATACCTCATTTCAGAATCAGACGACGCTTGTGATGCATAATGAACCACTCATGGACATCAATCTGGCTGTTCTTGAAAATGGACTGCCCCTATCCCTGTAGATGAGCCGTCAGCTGCAATTGTGGTTGGCAGTGAAGGGTTATAGTGCGCTAAGATATCCGGTAAATTCAGCATCTCCTTGATCCTTTGAAATACTTGCTCCTGATGTGCATCCCAGCATCATGCTTGAGCTTTCCTTAATAGTTGTTGTAAGGGTTCAGTAACTTGAGCTAGATTGGGTAAAAATGTTGGCAACTGATTAACCATTCCAAGGAATTGTTGAAGATCTTGGACAGAAGTAGGAAGTGGGAATTCACTAATGGCCTTTATCTTTTGCGGGTCTGCCATTATGCCATTGCTACTAATGATGTGTCCTAAAAAAACAAAGACATTCTCGAAAATTCCAACGGTTAATTAAGTGTCAGGCCTTTTTCTTGTAGACGATTCAAAACTGCTCTCACCCTCTTGTCGTGTTCTTCAATGGATTCACCATGGACTAAGATGTCGTCCATATGGCATATTATTCCTTTAAGGCCCTGCAGAATGTTTGACATAGTTCTTTGGAATATTTCTGGTGCTGATGTTATGCCGAATGGTAGACGATTAAAACAAAATCTTCCAAACGGAGTAATGAAGTTTGTCAATAACCTTGACTTCTTATCCAATGGAACTTGACAAAAGCCACAATGCACATCCAGCTTCGTGAGCATGGTACTTTTGGACAATCTTGCCAAAGTTTCGTCCACTGGGGACATCAGATGAACTTCTCTTACTTATTAAGTTGAGTTGCATCTACACAAATGCGAAGAGTACCATGAGGTTTCGGAACTAGAACCATTCGCGAGCACCACTCTGAGGGTTCAGTGTCAGGAGAATGACTCCCATCCTGGTCATCTCTTCTAGCTGATGTTGGACTTGCTTCATTAGTGGGTGCGGTATCTTCCTCGGCATGAAGAGACGTGCTGGTTTAGCGTCTTTTCTTAATGTAATGTTATATTTGGTCTTCAGTCTTCTTAGGCCAGTAAATAATTTTGGAACATCGTTTTGTAAGTGACTCCTGGATTCTTGTTGCTTAACTTCTTCCATTTTTTTTTATAAGATGAAAGTTAATACAAGCCCTTCTACTTAAGAGAGAAAATTCTTGATTCCGTAGAACATACAGTGAGGAGGGGTTGATGGGCTCCCCTCTTTTCCCTCTCCTTGTTTGACCACAGTGAGTGTCCAACTGGTTACGTGCTATGATCATAAAAGAACCAGACAAGATTTCTTGAGTTTAACAAAGAGGTTAGCTTTATTGTGCTTAAAATGATCTAAATAAAATAATAAACTACACTCCAACTTTCACATGCACACAGAAAAATAGGTTACAGAGTGGGAAAGGATTTGTTGATTTAGAATCCAGAACAATAAAAGGGGGTATGCAGTCTCTGGAGGTTGGTGACTCGGTTGTCTTCTGGCTGATCACGGTGGTCCTGAGGTTTCCGGCTTGCAGAGGTGGACAGCAGATTTGGGGTTTTCCTGGAGAACAGCGATGCCGATAGTTTCCTTCACAGGATCTGCATCTGCAGCAATGATAGACTTAGGTAGTTAAGCCAGAAGGCAGGGCTCGAAACTTGCTAGGTGGACTGGGTAGAGAGAGAGAGGTGGACCCCATTTGGGCATCCTCTGATCAGTGTCCAATTGCTTGTCTCCTGAAGAGAAAACAACACAGCTTAAAACACAGAAATAGTGGGCCTGTCATATTATGGCCCAGTGTGTATTTCATCTTGCAACTCAATTAGTTCATGCCTAGGAATTCCCTTCTCTCAATCAGGTTCCCATTGTTCAAGTGATTACCTTTGAGTGGTTCTTCCCCACCAGTGTAATGTCCCAAATTATTTGCTTTCAATGTCTTGTTAATGGGGACTGGCCAGGTGATGTACTCTAAACTTCCCAAGTCATTGTTCTGGAGGGGACTGGCCAGACATCCTGACTCCCTCTCAATGCTTTGGAATGGAAGGGATTTTGATGCAAATTTCAGTGGCCATTTTAGCTGCTAGAAGTCACCTTTTTAAACATTTAATTCAGGTGTCAAGCCGATGGATTAAGAAAATCTTCATTCGACATAGCACATGCTCGTGACACAGTATTTTCAAATTCTGCTTTCCCTTGTACTGTAGTGTTGCCTGCAGCTTTTCCTTGACTTTCAGTTCAATCCCCCCTGGGCTATATAACTGAGTTTCTGTTGCTTGCAGATAATGCATTGATAACCACGGTTCATTGTCTGATAAGATTGTTACGCTTGCTCCAGTGTCTAGTTTAAAATTGTGATATGTATATCTGCTGGCCAAATTGCCTGATTAGAATCACTGATCTTACCAAGGAAGTTTTCTGATTTCTCTCCTGATGGAGATTGTTCAACTTCATTCACAACTCTATGCCTGAAGACTTTTACTTTAGAAGCTGTGGCAGTAGAGATTTTACTTTGGCACACCTTCCCAAAGTGACCTATTTTCATACAGTGGAAGCATTCTGCTTTGTTTACAGAACACTGTTCCCACTTGTGGGTCTTTTTGATGCCACAGTGATGGCAGGGTTTCCTGGCGGTCTTGTACATCCACCAGCAACTACCACCCCCCCGTGTACCTTCTTTTCTGGTGCTACTTTTACAGCCCTCTGATTAAGGAAATGTACGGTGGATGGAGGTTTCCTGAACCAAGGTCGTTTTTCACCTTCAGGATTGCTTTGTTCTTCTTCCAGACCTCTGCTTGTCTCATCAGATGAATATCTTTGTCTAGGGTGAAGTTTTCCTTAAACTGCAATAAATCGGAAACGGATTCATCAACAATACCTACTACAATGCAGTCTCTTATTAATTCTGCTTTTAGTTCTCTATATTCAGATCCTCCAGCTAGTTTAGTTTCGAGATACAGCACTGAAACAGGCCCTTCGGCCCACCGAGTCTGTGCCAACCATCAACCACCCATTTATACCAATCCTACACTAATTCCATATTCCTATCACATCCCCACCTGTCCCTATATTTCCCTATCACCTACCTACACTAGGGGCAATTTATAATGGCCAATTTACCTATCAACCTGCAAGTCTTTGGCTTGTGGGAGGAAACCGGAGCACCCGGAGAAAACCCACGCAGACACAGGGAGAACTTGCAAACTCCACACAGGCAGTACCCAGAATTGAACCCGGGTCCCTGGAGCTGTGAGGCTGCGGTGCTAACCACTGCGCCACTGCGCCGCCCGTCTGTAAAGGTCATTAATAAAAGAATCCACCATTTCACCTGGTTTCTGTACCCTTCTGTTCAATTTTGCCCTTTCTAGAATCTTATTGCCCCGTAGTTTGAAATAACTATCAAAGGCTTTTAAAACTTCATGAAATTTATCTGATGTGTCATTAATGCCCTGTCTTCTAATAACATCGTCTGCTATTGCTCCAATGGAATACAGCAATGTGTTAACTTGCTCTGCTTCAGACTAGCTGTCTAATTTTGAAGCAATTCTATATCTCAAAAGTCTTTTTCCCCAGAGTGACCGATTTTGAGTTTGATTTGGTCCTTTCATGTATCCAAATCTCTCTGGAATTGTGAATTTAAGATCCATTGCTTTTAGTTTGGTATTTTTAAAAATTCCCTCCAGTATCAGAAGTTTCCCGCACTTTTCAGCCTCACATTGACATCTGCTATAGTCACCATTTGCCCCTGTGAAATCTTGCCGCTAGACTCTATTTATTTCCTTCTTTCATTAAAAGCAGTTTTGTAGCTTTTTTGGCATACTCTTTTTACTCCCTTCACAATAAAATTCTAACAGGACTAGAAAAGCTAGATGCAGGGAGGATGGTCCCGATGGCTGGGGAATCCAGAACCAGGGGTCACAGTCTCAGGATACAGTGTATGCCATTTAGAATAGAGATGAGGAGAAATCTCTTCACTCAGAGGGTGGTGAACCTGTAGAATTCTCTACTGCAGAAGGCAGTGGAGGCCAAATCATTAAATATATTCAAGAAGGAAATAGATATATTTCTTAATGCCAAAGGGATCAAAAGATATGGGGAAAAAGTGAAAACAGGGTACTGAATTAGACATCAGTCATGATCTTTGTTGAATGGCGGAGCAGGCCCGAAGGGCCGAATGACCTGCCCCTGCTCCTATTTTCTATGTTTTAGAGTATTGAGTATTTGCAGTCGCTTTGTTTTGTGGGGGAGTGGAAGCAGTGATAGCCATTGAGGGGTAATGCGCAGATTAATACTGGCCAGCTGGCAAATGTTCCGACCCACTGAAAATGTCAGGAATCGCTCTGTACATGCTCTGCGTTGTCAGGCGACACACTGGATTGAGAAATGCCACATGCAGTCAGCCAGTGGGAAGCCAGTGTTTTTTTGGGTCTTCAGATTTCCCTCAATGTGTGTCAGGACCAGGAGTCAGTCACTGGGAAAGTGAATCAGCAGCTGTCACCTGGGTGACACTGAAGCTGTTCCAGCAGCTCCTCCATCTCCAAAGCTGTCAATGAGTGAACAGTAACTCTGCTGCTGCCTCTCTCATTGACTGCATTCAATTTACACAGTCTCACAGTAACAAGAGCAACACCCACATTCACCTCTCTGATTGGCTGAGCACAATGATTGAAATCCCCACCCACTGTGGAATTATCGTGTAATTAAGTCTCCGATTGGTTGCGAGCGCTGTCAATCAGAAAATCCAACCAATCGGCTCATTCCTGCCTCTTCCTCTTCCGCAGCTGGTTCCTTCCTGACAGGGACTGAAAACCAAGCGAAGAGACGGTGAGTGACAGAGCAGAGTTTGTACAGATTGTATCCCATAATATCCACATTAATGTTCAGGACTGAATATCCAGTGAGTGAAGGAGCAGAGTTTGTACAGATTGTATCCCATAATATCCATACTGAATATCCAGTGAGTGAAGCAGCAGAGTTTGTACAGATTGTATCCCATAATTTTTTTAGATTTAGATTTAGAGATACAGCAGTGAAACAGGCCCTTCGGCCCACCAAGTCTGTGCCGACCATCAACCACCCATTTATACTAATCCTACACTAATCCCATATTTCTACCACATCCTCACCTGTCCCTATATTCCCCTACCACCTACCTATACTAGGGGCAATTTATAATGGCCAATTTACCTATCAACCTGCAAGTCTTTTGGCTGTGGGAGGAAACCGGAGCACCCGGAGGAAACCCACGCAGATACAAGGAGAACTTGCAAACTCCACACAGGCAGTGCCCAGAATTGAACCCGGGTCACTGGAGCTGTGAGGCTGCGGTGCTAACCACTGCGCCACTGTGCCGCCCATAATATCCACACTAATGATCAGGACTGAATATCCAGTGAGTAAAGGAGCAGAGTTTGTGCAGTTTGTATCCCATAATATCCACACTAATGTTCAGGACTGAATGTCATTTCTCTTTGACTCTTTCCAAGTTGTATTTGAATTAACTAATTAAGATGTTTCAGTTATTTTAAGTGCCGCTTGTTCACCCTCTGTTAACAGGCTGCCTCACTTTAACTGAGTGAGAGAGAGAGAGAGAGAAGAGGGAACCAGGGTTGGGGGGATTGGAGAGGGTGTGAGGGGTGGAAGGGGAGAGCATTGTGCTGGGGTGGTGGAGACAGAGAGAGAAAGAGGGAACGAGATCAGGGACTATGAGGTGAGAGCGAGGGAGCTTGAGCATGGACCTGGGCAGTGGGTTGGTGGTGTGCGTGGGGGGGGTGAGAGAAAGAGAGAGAGCATGGAATCCTGGAGGTGGGTTGGGGGGAGTGTGGGAAGAGAAAAGATGGGGAGAGTGCATGGACCCTGAGCTAGCAGGGACGTGGTGTAGGCGGTGGTGGGAAAAGAGAGATAGAGAGAGCTGAGGGGTGCTTTTCGTGCGAGTGAATTGGAACATGTGGGAGAAAGAGAGGGAGAGCAGGACCCTCAGTATTACATTGTGTTGCTCGCATTTTAAGTGCTAGGTTGAGCTTGGTTTACAGAGATCTTGGAGGTGTTGTAAATCTAAACAAATCATTTATTATATTTACATGTACTATAGATATTTTCCATAAGTCTGTTTAGCTTCTGCTACTCATGATGCTTCTTACTTCCGCCCAAGGCTATTACATATGTGATCCCTTCTGTCTTCATCATGGTGGGAGATGTTACTCTTACCTTCCCAAACATTAATCCTTTCAGACCCTTATACTACACGCAGGATGGGGTGTGGTGAAAAGAGTGAGAGAGAGCAGACCTAGGCAGAGAGAGAGCAGGAGTCCTGGGAGGGAGAGAAAAAGAGGGTGTGCAGGGACTCTGGGTGAGAGAGAGAGCAGGGACCGACGGGGAGAGAGAGCAAGCTACAGAGGGAGAGAGCAGGGACCCAAGGGCTGACGGAGGGGGTGAGAGAGTGGAGAGTACACAGATGGTACAGCTTGATGTTGGTAGGATTGAGGCAAGCTTGATCAAGCCAGTTCTGGGCACAATACTCTGGGGAAAAATGTGTAGGCATTAGAGAGGATGCAGAAAAGATTTAAGAGAGTGGTTCCAGGGGTGAGGGACTTCAGTTACATGGATAGACTGGAGAAGAAGAGGGATAATGCAGACATTGTACTCAAAGATAGAGTGTGGAATATTAAATACGATAAGCATAATGAGAGAGGAAGTACTATAGGGTCTGACATCCTTAAAAGTGGATAAGACACCAGGGCCGGATGGATTTGTATCCCAGGTTGTTAAAATAAATCAGGGAGGAAATAGCAGATGCTGTGAGGATCATCTTCAAATCCTCACTAGATACAGGCGAGGTACCAGAGGACTGGAGGTCTGGGAACATTGTACCATTGTTTAAAAAGGGTGCGAGGGATAGGCCAAATAATTATAGGCCAGTCAGTCTGACCTCAGTAGTGGGAAAATTATTAGAATTAATTCTGAGAGATCGGATAAACTACCACTTAGATAGGCACAAATTCATCAGGGATAATCAGCATGGATTTGTTAAGGGAAGGTCGTGGCTTACTAACTTGATTGAATTTTTTGAGGAAGTAACAAGGAGGATTGATGGGTGTAGTGCAGTGGATGTGGTCTACATGGATTTTAGGAAGGCCTTTGACAAGGTCCCGCATGGCAGACTGGTCAGAAAAATGAAAGCTCCTGGGATACAGAGGAATGTGGTAGGTTGGATCCAAAATTGGCTCAGTGACAGGAAACAAAGGGTCGTAGTCAACAGATGTTTTTGCGAATGGAAAGCGGTTTCCAGTGGCGTTGCACAGGGCTCAGTGTTGGGTCCCTTGCTGTTTGTGGTATATATTAATGATTTGGACTTAAATGTGGGAGGCATGATTGGGAAATTTGCAGGTGACACAAAAATTGGCCGTGTTGTTGATAGTGAAGAGCCTCCAGATTTATATCAGTGGTTTGGTTGAGTGGGTGGAAAAGTGGCAAATGGAATTCAATCCGGAGAAATGTGAGGCAATGCATTTGGGGAGGGCAAACAAAGCAAGGGAATACACAATAAACGGGAGAATATTGAGAGGGGTAGAAGAAGTGAGAGACCTTGGAGTGCATGTCCACAGGTCCCTGAAGGTGGCAGTGCAGGTAGACAGAGTGGTGAAGAAGGCATATGGAATGCTTTCCTTTATTGGCCGTGATATAGAATACAAAAGCAGGGATGTAATGCTAGAACTGTATAAAACGCTGGTTGGGCCACAGCTAGAGTATTGCAAACTGTTCTGGCCACCACATTACAGGAAGGACATAATTGCTCTGGTGAGAGTACAGAGGAGATTTACAAGAATGTTACCAGGGCTTGAAAGTTGCAGCTATGAGGAAAGATTATATAGGCTGGGGTTGTTTTCCTTCGAACAGAGGAGGCTGAAGGGGTGACTTAATTGAGGGGTACAAAATTATGACGGGCCTAGATAGAGTAGACAGGAAGGACCTGTTTCCCCTAGCGGAGAGGTCAATTACCAGGGGACACAGATTTAAGGTGATTAGTTGAAGGATTAGCGGGAACATGAGGAAAAGCTGTTGCACCCAGAGGGTGGTGGGTGTCTGGAATTCACTGCCCAGTTCAGTGGCGGAGGTAGAAACCCTCAACTCATTCAAAAGGTTCCTGGACAGGCACCTGAAGTGCTGAAGGCTATGGACCAGGTGCTGGAAGGTGGGATTAGATTGGGTGGCTAGTTTTTTTCAGCCGGCGCAGATACAATGGGCTGAATGGCCTTCTTCTGTGCCATAATTTTTCTTTGGTTCTAAGCTGTTCCATCAGGGATGAGAAGGTTCAGAAGAGATTTGTTAGAGGTGTTCAAAATCATGAGCACTCTCTACAGAGTAGATAGGGAGAAATTGTTCGAATTGGTGCAAGGGTCAAGAACAAGAGGACATTGATTTAAGGTGATTGACAAAAGAAGCAACAGTGACATGAGGGAAAACTTGTTTCATACATCCAGTGGTTAGGATCTGGAATTCATTGACTGAGAGTGTGGTGAAGGCAGATTCAATCATGGCTTTCAAAACAGAACTGGATAATCATCTAAATAGAAAAAATTACAGGGCTACAGGGAAAGGGTGGTGGAGTAGGACGAGGTGAGTAGCTCTTGCAGAGAGCTGACACAGACACGACGGGTCGAATGGCCTCTTTCTGTGCTGAAGCTGCTCTATGATTCTGTGATTCATATTGAAGATATCCAGTTACAGGAGGCAGGACTCACAGTGATGCTGGAGAAATGTCACCAGATGCTGTGTGTCGGGGACCATGTGGGTGTGGATACTTGGAAACCCAATAGGGCTAAAGAGGGCCTCCCTCAACAACAACCTGCATTTTTATAGCACATTTAACGTCCAAAGGCACTTCACAGGAATGTTATCAAATAAACCACAAGACCAGTCTATATAAGGAGATATTAGGAGACATGACCAAACTCTTGGTCAAGGAGATGGATTTTAAGAAGCCTCTTAAAGGAGGAGAGAGAGGTGAAGAGGTTCAGACAGGAAATTCCAGAGTTTACAGCCCAGACAGTTGAAGGCAGGGCCACCAATGGTGGAGTTATTACAATCGGGGATGCTCAAGAGGCTGGAATTAGAGGAGTGCAGATATCTCAGAGGGTTGTGGGGCTGGAGGAGGTGATAGAGATAGGGAGGGGCGAGGACATGGAGGGATTTGAAACACGCTCAATAATCTCACTAAAACTAACAGGTGTGAGATTTCCTGGGAACAGTGGGTTATTCCTCACATACTGTTAGAACTGTGGACAAACAATATAACTCCGATGAGTTAATGAAAGTAGAATGGTTAATAAGCAGTACTGATTGAAGACAATGTTTTAAGATGTCTATTCCAGCTGACACCTGGGTCTTTACCATGTTTCACAGCTTCAGGAACCCAGACACAAAGACAATACTGACACCTGCAGCTCTAACTAGTTACCACTTTAAATCAAATCAAACTTCCAGGCTGCAGCTTCGAGTGGGAAAAGCATTCTGTCCACAGCCTTGGGACTTAACCTCTTAGGAACTGAATCTAGTACAACAGAAATATTCTAAGTTATTGTCAGCCGTGGTTTAGTTAACACTCTCACCTCGGAGTCAGAAGGTTGTGGGTTTAAGGCCCATTCCAGAGATTTGAGCACTGAGGCTGACACTCCAGTGCAGTACTGAGGGTGTTAAACTGAGGCTCCCGCTGTCCACTCAGGTGGACATAAAAGATCACAGGGCACTATTTCAAAGAAGAGCAGGGGAGTTATCCCCGGGGTCCTGGTCAATATTTATCCCTCAATCAACATCACAAAAACAGATTAGCTGGTCATTATCACATTGCTGTTTGTGGGAGCTTGCTGTGTACAAATTGACTGCTGCATTTCCAACATTATAAACAGTGACTGCACTTCGAACGTACTTCATTGGCTGTAAAGTGTTTTGGGACAGCCGGTAGTCATGAAAGGTGCTATATAAATGCAAGTTCTTTTTTAGGTTTTCAAAAAATCCAACACGGGCATTCCAGGCTAAATCCATTGATCCACATTTACTGCCCCCACAGTTCAGTAACCTGCTGACCCTCCCTGGGCACCAGTCTCCCAGTGAGGGGTCAGCAGCTTCAGAGACAGGAGAGAATCGGAGGAAACTCACTCATTATTTTATTGTGTTACAGGAGTATCTCACTGTATTAAATCAGAGAATAGAGAGAGGATAGACACCACTCCCAGCCAAGACCTGAGGAGATCCCGGACATCACCCCAGGGACAACTCCACAGAAAAAGCATCTCCAATAAATCTGATTGGTCAGGTGAAGTGAAACTGACCAGTGTCCAGCGTCCAATCAAAACCAACATTTCCATTGGTTTGGCTGTGGGATATCAGTCTGTCCAGGAGATGGAGGGAGTGTAGCGGGTGAGATTGGAAAGAAGTCTCTCAAGTTCCACAAGCAGTGGTTTTCACACAGTCATTGGTGTTCCTGAAACACTGGAACATCCACTCAGGTGAAAGGTCATTCACGGTGAGGGGCGTAAGGACTGCTCCGACTGTGAGGAGGACTTTGAGTGTTCATTATACCTTGTGATGCATTGGCAGATCCTGACAGGTGTCTGACGTTTGCTGAGGGCTTTATATGATTGTTGGACCTCCTCATCCACAGACGGTGAGAGTGTAGACAGTCTTAGTGACACCATTGTGTCTCCTGTAACACGAGGGCAGCTACATGGCAGAGAAAACAATTGAATGTGGACAATTTGACAGAGTCTCTGCAAGTTCATCAGGCCCTGTGAATCCCCAATCCATCAATACAGAGGAGAGGTGGTTCTAGTGTGAAGTGTGCAAGAAGATCTTTGTATGGTTATCGTACCTCCTGAAACACTAACACAACCACACAGGGGAGAAACTGTTCAAAGTCGAGGTGTGTGACAAAACTCTCTCTCAATCATCCCACCTCCTGGTCCATCAGAGAACCCACACAGAGGAGAAACCCTTCACGTGTGACATTTACAATAAAACTTTCCCAAAGTTGTCCAATCTTTTACAACACCAGCGCATTCACACAGGGGAGAGAGCGTTCAGGTGTGAGGTGTGTGTCAGGGTCTTCACACACCCATTGACACTTCTACACCACCAACATATTCACACTAGCGAGAAGCTGCTGCAGTGTGAGTTTCACAACAAGCGTTTGTGACCTTGAGCTTGCAGGTTCACCAGTGCACGTACACAGGGGAGAGGCCCTTCAGGTGTGAAGTGTGTGACAAATCTGTCACTCAGTCTTTGATCTTACTGCTACACCAGCACACACACACACAGGGGAGAGGAAGATCAGCTGTCAGATGAGTGACAAAGCCTTCACACACTCCTCAGCTCTCCACCAACACCAGCGTTTGCACACAGGGGAGAAACCCTTCAGGTGTGAGGTGTGTGACAAAGCTTTTGTGAAGTCGTCCACCCTCCTGGTCCACCAGCGAGTGCACACGGGGGAGAAACCTTTCCGTTGTGAGATTTGCGATCAAGGTTTCACACATTCATCTACCCTCCTGATTCACCAGCGGATCCACACAGGGGAGAGACCTTTCAAGTGCGAGGTTTGTGATAAGACCTTCATGCAGTCATCGACTCTCCTTCGCCATCACAGGATCCACACAGGGGAGAGACCTTACAAGTGCGAGGTTTGTGATAAGACCTTCACGGATTCATCGACTTTCCTTCGCCATCACAGGATCCACACAGGGGAGAGACCTTTCAGCTGTGAGGTTTGCCAGAAAGCATTCACATGTTCCTCAAGTCTGCTGCAACACCAGAGGATTCATACAGGAGAGAAACCCTTCAAGTGCGAGGTGTGTGATAAAGCTTTCAGACGCTCATCGTATCTCCTGGATCACCAGAGGACCCACACAGGGGAGAAACCCTTCAGGTGTGAAGTGTGTGACAAGTCCTTCACTCGCTCTTCAACCCTTCTGCAGCACCAGCGCATCCACCAAAGAGACAGGAGGTTCAGCTGTCAGATTTGCGATAAAGCCTTCACACACTCCTCAGCTCTCCGACAACACCAGCGGACGCACACAGGGGAGAAACCCTTCAGGTGTGAGGTGTGTGACAAGGATTTTGTGAGGTCGTCCACCCTCCTGGTCCACCAGCGAGTGCACATGGAGGAGAAACCTTTCCGCTGTGAAGTTTGCGACCAAGGGTTCACACATTCATCTACCCTCCTGATACACCAGCGCATCCACACAGGGGAGAGACCTTTCAAATGTAAGGTGTGTGATAAAGCCTTCATTGATTCATCGACCCTCCGTCGCCATCATAGTATCCACACAGGGGAGAGACCCTTCAGCTGTGAGGTTTGCCAGAAAGCATTCCCACACCCCTCGAGCCTGCTGCAACACCAGAGAATTCACACGGGAGAGAAACCCTATAAGTGTGAGTTGTGTGATAAAGCCTTCACACGCTCAACAAACCTCCTGGATCACCACAGGATCCACACAGGGGAGAAACCCTTCAGGTGTACCATGTGTGATAAAGCCTTCAGACGCTCATCGAACCTCCTGGATCACCATAGGACCCACACAAGGGAGAAACCCTTCAGGTGTGAGGTGTGTGACAAAGCCTTCATGCACCCGTCCCACCTTCTGCTACACCAGAGGATTCACATGGGGGAGAAACCCTTCAGGTATGAGGTGTGTGACAGAGCCTTCATGCACCCATCCCACCCCCTGGAACACGAGAAGATTCACACAGGGGAGTAACTGTTTGGGTGTGAGTTGTGTAACAAAGCTTTCAGACATTTGCCTGATCTCCTGGAACATCAACGTACTCACATGGGAGGCAAACCCTTCCAGTGTGACGTGTGCCAGGAATGTTTCACCTACTCCTCCTCTCTAGAGCTTCACCAGAGTCTCCACACGGGATGGAAACCCTCCCAGATTGACATGTACCAGTGCAGTTTCACCATCTCCTCCTCTCTTACAGTATGATCGCTGCAAGAACTGCTTCACTGACATAGCCACATCGGCTGGAGCAAAGTCAAGTCCTCCAGCATTGTGATGGTCTTCAGAGCTGTCTCCAGGCTGCCTTGTCCCCCTGCAGCTGAGCAGCTGTTCCATTGTGATACCTGTTCCAGAATTTGCAGCAACATCACCAAGCTTACCCAGTCTCACTGTATGCAGACCCGTGAGACAGTGTCGGGGAGCAATGTTTGTGACACAGCTTTTATCAAGCTCGCCAGTGACAGCCTATGTGACTGTGACGAAGGTAAACTATTCCTCCTTGACCTTTCTGCAGCCTCCAGTACCTCTTCACCATCATCCAGCTGGGTGTGACTGCACTTGTCTGGTTTCATTGGCTACAACAGGACAGATACTAGAGAACTGCCATCAATGGCTTCCCTTCCCACTCCTGCACCATTACTTCTGGTGTTCCCAAAGGATCTGTCCTTGTCCCTGCCTATTTCTCATCTACATGCTGTCCCTCAGTGACATTATCCGAAAGCGCAGTATTAGTTTTCACACATTAGTTCTGACGACACCCAGAAACAACTGACCACCACCTCTCTCGACTTTCCCACTGTTGCTAAGTTATCAAACAGCTTGTCTGACATCCAGTATTGAACGAACAAAAATTTCCTCCAATTAAATATTGGGAAGACTGACGCCATTGTCTTCAATCCACATCACAGACTTTGCTCCCTCAGCAGCGACTCCATCCCTCTCCCTGGCAACTGTCTGACACTGAACCAGACTGTTCATAATCTGGGTTATATATTTGACCTGGAGATGAGCTTCTAACCACACATCTGCACCATTACTGAGATTGCCTATTTTCACCTTAACATTGCCCAATATTGCCCCTGCCTCAGCTCATCCATGCCTTTGTTACCTCTAACCTTGACAATTCCAACACACACCTGGCTGATCTCTTACATTCTTTCCTCCGTAAACTTAAGGTTATCCAAACTGCTGCTCATTTCCTTACTCCCACCAAGTTCTGTTCAGCTGTGACCCCTGTGCACGCTGAACTATATTGGCTCCTGGTTGAACAACACCTTGAATTAAAAATTCTCATCTTTGTTACAAATCCCTCCATGGCCTCACCCTTTGCCATCTCTAATCACGTTCAGCCCTACAAACCCGCTCACATCTCTGCGCTCCACCAGTTCTGGTCTCTTGTGCATCCCTGATATTAATAGCTCCACCATTGGTGGCCTTACTTTCAGTTGCCAAGACCCTAAGCTTTGGAATTCCCTCCCTAAGCATCTCTGCATCTCTACCTCTCTTTCCTCCTTTAAGACACTCCTTAATGCTTACCTCTTTGACCAAGCGTTTGGTCATCTGCCCTAATATCTCCTTCTGTGGCTCAGTGTCAAATTTTGTTTCATAATCTTCCTGTAAACCACATTGGGGAATTTTATTCCATTAAAGATGTTATATAAATGGAAGTTGTTTATTGGTTATAAAATATTGGAGATTGGAATAAGGCTGTTTGGTTGACCATCCAATTGGATAATGAAGACTCTACTCGCTTTCCAGTTGCCATGGGAAGGTGGGGCACTGTGAGGATCCCCATGTTGGGTGACCAATGGTGGGAGTATAGGAGTGGGAGGTTAGTGATGAAACCTCCAGGAATCCATTCAACCAGAGTTGGTAACTGTCAGTGTAACTGAAGGCCTGACCCCCTTACCTGTTCTAATATCAATGCTTCATCTCAGGAGAGAGCTCCTTGTGTTCACAGCGGTGTTGAATAAATGAGTAAATCTGTAATGCATGTGTCTGACTATCTGACTGTAAATCAGTAGGAGGGAATTAACTCATTTAACATAGAACGAGAATCTGACCAAAGTAGATCAGTTCAGGTTGTAACAATTGACTTGTCCCAGACTGGGATGGGAAGGAAATTCAGAACAAATTAAATCAGTACCTTTTAAACATCGCGATCGGGGCAGGGAAATACAGAGTCATAGATAGGCTTGAAGGAGACGGATAAACAAAGAAATCAATGTGGCGCAGAGTAAAATCAGAGAGACACAGTCAATTGATTAATGTTTAAACGAACACTCACAAATACATTGGAAGCAGGAGAGTTCATATCGGAATTGGCTCTGGAATTCACTCCCACAGTTAGTTTCTGCCTCAGGCACGATGTCAACATTCAAAATTGGATTGGATAGTGGATGAAGGAAAAGGTGATGAAGAGATCTGGAATTAGGGAAGGTAAATATGGGATTATTTGCTCATGTGAAGGGTGAATGTCCACATGAATGAACTGGACTGAACGGCCAGTTTCTGAATTATACTTTCGAAGTATACTTCAAAGAGCAGGTCACCACCAAATAGCTGGGAGGGCATGTGACCACTAGATACCCAAGACATCATGTGATTACCAGGTAGCTGAGAGATCATGTGATCAACCCCCTCAAAAAACACTCCCTTACCTCACTAATGTCCTTGAATGTGTTGTTGCTTCCTAAATCTGTGCCCATTTTTGTCATAACTTCATGTCTGAAATTTCCGATTAGGTTTCCGCTCCTGCTGCTACTCTAACAACGTCACAAATGATACCTTACATGACTGTGACTAAGGTGCACTTCCGCACCTCATCCATCTCTGCAGCTGTTGACACGGTTCTCTGCGCCATTCTCTTTCAAAACCCCTCCTCTGTGGACCAGCTCAGTGGGATGGCTTTCCAATGGTCCCACTCTTCCCTGTATGGTTGGAACCAGGGAATCTCCTACAATGACTTCTCTTTCCACCCACTTTATCATTACTGCCAAAGTGCCTGAAGGACCTAACCTTGGCCACTGCTCTTCCTAATCTACAATAATGACCATTGGCAACTTTTTTTCTAATGCCAGTAGAGAAAAAGGGCATCACTAACAGCACGATAGAAAAATAATCCATATGAATTGAGATAAAGGATAAGAAGGAATCACTCATACTAACTGGTATTCTAAAGAGAGCCTAATAGTGGAACGGAAGTGGATGAAGAAATGCATAAAACAATAAAATGAGTAGAAGATGTAGAGTAATGATCATGTGAGATTTCAGTTACACCCTAATAGACTGGCAAGCGTAGATGTTGGTAAAGGGGAAAAGGGAATGGAGTTAGGATATTGTTCGGAAACAGCCTCTGTGTTGTGTTAAATATATTTTTTGAGGATCCATTTTTGAAAGATTGAAGAAATGTTAAACTTTAGGGTTTTCAAAGGGGGTCATGTAAAGGCCACTTGACTTTAGAAAACAGTCCCTGGAAATGTTTTTTAAAAGGGGCACTGAGAAGTCTTGTGAGGAAAGCAAGCTTTTCTGGGAAAACACTTTTTACTTTCAGCAACAACAACAACAAGCCTTTGTGGGAAACCACCTGACTTCCAGCTGAATAAACAACAGAGAACTTTGGACACCTGGAGAAATTGTTTACAAAGAAGTGACAGGTCAAGATTGATGGAGGTCAAAATGTTGACCTCCTGTTGTCGGTTTCACTTTTGAATTGTTTTGAGTTGGGTTGAACTGTATTAAAAAAGGGAGAGAACTTCCAAGGAGAGAAGAGAATTCTCAAGGAAGGAGAGAAGACCACAACCCAGCTCAGCTTTCCAGCACCTCTCTAAAAGACCCTGAGAAGTGCACTGTGTCTGCTTATCTCGTCTCCTGTCTTTGAAGAAAAGCCTGCTAAATTAATTCTCAATGCCACCTGAAACGAACTGTTCTAAAAGATCCCAGTGACCTGTCTACATGTGCAGAGGCCACAATGTATGCCAGCGTTGGAATACAACATTTCTCATCTGTGGCTTCTTCAAGAATGAGCAGGTTTTCAGCCCAAGTGTTTTTTTTTTATCCGTAATAGAGCTCTAAGAATAAAAATCCCTTTATTTTTTCAGTTAACCGGTGTGTGAGTATGAGGAGCTAAAGTAAAAAGGTAACTTTAATATTTCAATCTGTGTGTTTATGCTTTACTTCATTACTGGTTAAGACTTGCTTTATAATAAACTGATAATTTTGTTATTTATTGAAGAAACCTGGTTGGTGTGTTTAATTCTGGGATAAAAATATTGTCTATGATTGACCGTATGGGTAAGTGGGAAATGATTTAACTGTATGTTTTGACCTGTGGAGAAGTGGAACTGGAATAAACAGGGCACTCCTCCCACCTCGGTTGTAACAATATTGTGTACTTATTGTATCCTTTCTTACCCCATCTGTAAGAAGCCCAACTCGGGAGGAATCACTGCTGGATCTATTACTGGGAAATATACTGGAGCTCAGTGGTGCAGTGGTTAGCACCGCAGCCTCACAGCTCCAGCGACCCAGGTTCAATTCTGGATACTGCCTGTGTGGAGTTTGCAAGTTCTCCCTGTTAACGCGTGGGTTTTCGCCGGGTGCTCCGGTTTTCTCCCACAGCCAAAGACTTGCAGGTTGATAGGTCAATTGGCCATTATAAATTGCCCCTAGTATAGGTAGGTGGTAGGGGAATACAGGGAAGGTGGGGATGTGGTAGGAATATGGGATTAGTGTAGGATTAGTATAAACGGGTGGTTGAAGGTTGGCACAGACCCGGTGGGCCGAAGGGCCTGTTTCAGTGCTGTATCTATTAAAAAAAAATAAGAGAAGTAAGTGCAGAGCAACATCAAGCAATAGCGATCACATCATAATCATGTTTGAGATGCAGATTGAGAAGGAAAATAATAGCACAAAGGCCACAGTAATAGATTGATAAAAAGCTAATTATGAGAATGGGACTAGGGAAAATTAAACTGGAAAATAACAGCATGGGAAATATTTTAAAACGTGATTAATAGAATCCAGGAGAAATGTATTCTCCAAAAAAACTCTAAACTAATAAATAATGAAAGACCATGGATGGATAAAGAGACAGGTAAAATTGAAACTAAAGAAAAGTGATACACTAGGTATGTAGATGATAAAGGTAGAATGATAAAAGGGAATATGAACAGGTTAGGAAGGAGTCAAAATTGTGGTTGACTCTTACATGCCCTCTGAAATGGCCTAGCAAGCCACTCAGTTGTATATAACCGCTACAAAGTCAATAAAAAGGAATGAAACCAGACGGACCACCCGGCCTCGACCAAGGCACTGGAAACGACAACGGCAAACCCGAGCTCTGTCGACCCTGCAAAGTCCTCCTTACTAACATCTGGGGGCTTGTGCCAAAGTTGGGAAAGCTGTCCCACAGACTTGTCAAGCAACAGCCTGACGTAGTCATACTCATGGAATCATACCTTACAGACAATGTCCCAGACACTGGAATCACCATCCCCGGGTATGTCCTGTCCCACAGGCAGGACAGACCCAGCAGAGGTGGCGGCACAGTGGTATACAGTAGGGAGGGAGTTGCCCTGGGAGTCCTCAACATTGACTCCGGACCCCTTAAAGTCTCATGGCATCAGGTCAAACATGGGCAAGGAAACCTCCTGCTGATTACCACCTACCACCCTCCCTCCGCTGATGAGTCAGTACTCCTCCATGTTGAACATGACTTGGACGAAGCACCGAGGGTGACAAGGGTGCAGAATGTACTCTGGGTGGGGGACTTCAATGTCTCAGTAGCACCACTATGGACCGAGCTGGCTGAGTCCTAAAGGACATAGCTGCTAGACTGGATCTGCAGCAGGTGGCGAGGGAACCAACAAGAGGGAAAAACATACTTGACCTTGTCCTCCCCAATCTGCCTGCCGCAGATGCATCTCTCCATGACAGTATTGGTAGGAGTGACCACTGCACAGTCCTTGTGGGGATGACGTCCCACCTTCACATTGAGGGTACCGCCCATCGTGGTGTGTGGCACTACCACCGTGCTAAATGGAATAGATTTCGAACAGATCTTGCAATACAAAACTGGGCTCCATGAGGCGCTGTGGGCCATCAGTAGCAGCAGAATTGTACTCAACCACAATCTGTAACCTCATGGCCCGGCGTGTCCCCCACTCTACCATTACAATCAAGCCAGGAAACGAATCCTGGTTCAATAAAAAGTGCAGGAGGGCATGCCAGGAGCAGCACCAGGCATACCTCAAAATGAGGTGTCAACCTGGTGAAGCTACAACAGAGGACTACTTGTGTGCCAAACTGCGTAAGCAGTATGCGATAGAGCTAAGCGATCTCATAACCAACGGATCAGATCTAATCTCTGCAGTCCTGCCTTATCCAGCCGTGAATAGTGGTGGGCAATTAAACAACTAACTGGAGGAGCTGGCTGCACAAATATCCCCATCCTCAATGATAGGGGAGCCCAGCACATTAGGGAGAAAGATAAGGCTGAAGCATATGCAACAATCGTCAGTCAGAAGTGCCGAGTTGATGATCCATCTCCCCAGCATCACAGATGCCAGACTTCAGCCAATTCGATTCACTCCGCATGACATCAAGAAATGACTGAATGCACTGGACACTGCAAAGTCTATGGCCCCTGACCATATTCCGGCAATAGTACTGAAGACCTGTGCTCCAGAAGTTGCCACGCCCCCCGCCAAGCTGTTTCAGTACAGCTACAACACTGGCATCCACCCTGCAATGTGGAAAATTTCCCAGGTATGTCCTGTACACAATAAACAGGACAAGTCCAACACGGCCAGTTACCGCCCCATCAGCCTACTCTCAATCATCAGTAAAGTGATGGAAGGTTTCATCAACAGTGCCATCAAGCGGCACTTGCTTAGCAATAATCTGCACAGTGATGCTCAGTTTGGGTTCTGTCAGGGCCACTCAGCTCGTTACAGCCTTGGTTCAAACATGGACAAAAGAGCTGAACTTGAGGTGAGATGAGAGTGACTGCTCTTGACATCAAGGCAGCATTTGACCGAGTATGGCATCAAGGAGCCCTAGCAAAACTGAAGTCAATGGGAATCGGGGAAAACCCTCCGCTGGTTGGAATCATACCAAACGCAAAAGACGATGGTTATGGTTGTTGGAGGTCAATCATCTCAGCTCCAGGACATCACTGCAGGAGTTCCTCAGGGTAGTGTCCTAGGCCCAACCATCTTCAGCTGCTTCATCAATGACCTTCCTTCAATCATAAGGTCAGAAGTGAGTATGTTTGCTGATGATTGCACAATGTTCAGCACCATTCGTGACTCCTCAGATACTGAAGCAGTCCATGTAGAAATGCAGCATTTCTAGACAATATCCAGGCTTGGGCTGATAAGTGGCAAGTAACATTTGCGCCACAGATGTGCCAGGCAATGACCATCTCCAACAAGAGAGAATCTAACCATCTCCCCTTGACATTCAATGGCATTACCATCGCTGAATCCCCCACTATCAACATCCTTGGGGCTACCATTGACCAGAAACTGAACTGGAGTAGCCATATAAATACTGTGGCTACAAGAGCAGGTCAAAGGCTAGGAATCCTGCGGCGAGTAACTCACCTCCTGACTCCCCAAAGCCTGTCCACCATCTACAAGGCACAAGTCAGGACTGTGATGGAATGCTCTCCATTTGCCTGGATGGGTGCAGCTCCAACAACACTCAAGAAGCTCGACACCATTCAGGACAAAGCAGCCCGCTTGATTGGCACCCCGCCCACAAACATTCACTCCCTCCACCACCGATGCACAGTGGCATGGGAACACCACCACCTGCAAGTTCCCCTCCAAGTCACACACCATTCTGACTTGTAACTATATCGCCGTTCTTTCACTGTCGCTGGGTCAAAATCCTGGAACTCCCTTCCTAACAGCACTGTGGGTGTACCTACCTCACATGGACTGCAGCGGTTCAAGAAGGCAGCTCACCACCACCTTCTCAAGGGCAATTAGGGCTGGGCAATAAATGCTGGCCTGGCCAGCGACGCCCACATCACATGAATTAATTTAAAATAAATAAAGCAATTAAGGCAAAATAAAACAGGAAAATTAAATTATCAAGGGCAAAGCCAAGCCTAACAAAATTAAATCATCAAGGAATATATAAACAAAAAGAAGGGATTCTATGACGTGTAATTAACAAAAGAAATATCAGGCTATGGATAGGGCCACAAAGAGATGCACAATGAAGTCAGGTAATGATGGTGAAATGGCATAAATAGCAAATAATTACTTTGTCCTCGTATCTATCAGGGAGACTGACAAGGTGGGTATGACATTAGAAGAGACCAAAAATATAATCAAGAGATTCAAGATAGGCAGGAAATAATTAATAATCTAGTCCAATTGAGAGGATAAAACCACTGGTCCAGATGGATTACATCCACACATATGAAAAGAAGCTAAGGAAAAGATAGCAGAGGCACTATGACATGTATATAACAATTCATTAAAAAATTGAATTGTGCCAGAGGACTGGCAGACATTAATATGATTCCTATTTTGTTTTAAAAGGAGATAGAACAAGTCCAGGGAACAACGAAGCAGTTAGCTTAACATCAGTGATAGGAAAATAATGGAATCCTCACTGAAAGATGTTTGAGATAAACATCAAGAAACTGACAATATAATAAAAGTGGTCAGTATCCATTTCAAAATCATGCTCGACCTACCTTATTAATTTCTCTGGAGCAGTAACAAAAGTAACAAGTGTAATGTAGTCCTTGTAATATATTTGCATTATCAGCAAAGTCCTTTTTCATAGTAGTCTCATGACTAAAGTCAGGACATGTTCAGTCTGGGAACAAGTAGCAAAACGGATGGCAAGCTGGCTACAGAACAGAAAGGAGAGTAGGGTTTAAAGGTTGTTATGTAGATTGGCAAATGACAGGAAGTGGTGTTCCACAGGGATTGGTGCTGAGACCACTGTTGTTCATAATTTACATTAATGATTTGGACTCGTGAACCAGAAGTACAATTTAAAATGTTCAGAGAGCACTAAATTGCTTAAAACCTAATTCTTTTCTAACCTTTTCCAGTTCTGATGAAAGGTCACACACCTGAAATGTTAACTTTGCTTCCCTTTCCTCAGATGCTGCCAGACCTGCTGAGTATTTCCAGCACTTTCTGTTTTGATGCGAAATTGAGGTGGAGGGTGTAGTTAATACAGAGGAAGACTACAACAAAATACATGAAGACATTAATAAACGTGCAGAATGGGTGTTGTGTAATTTGGCAAATTAGTTTTAGTATAGACAAGTGTGAAGTATTACCTTTTGGTAGGAAGAATGTGGAGACCACATGCTGTTCAGGAAATAAAAGTCTAAATGGAGTAGAAGAAAAAAGGGTAAGTGGTAAGGAGCAAATCATACTTGGGGTACAGATACACAAATCACTAAAAATAACAATGCAGGTTTATAAGGCCATCAAACATGCAAACTATGCACTAGGTTTCATTTCCAGAGAGATTGAACTGAAAAGCAGAGAAATTATGTTAAATGAGTATTGAACCTTGGCTGAACAGGCTAAGGCTCTGTTCTTGAGAAAAGAGAAGGCTGAGGAGTGACCTAATAGAGATCTTTAAGATTATGAAAAGGTTTGATAGAGTAGATGTAGATAAGATGTTTACACTTGTTGCAGTGAGAAAAAACCGAGGATCCATCCAGAAATAAAAGATAGTTGTCAATAAATCCAATGAATGTAGCAGAAAATTCTTTATCCAGAGAGTGGTGAGAATGCTACCATGTTAGTGGTTGGTGCAAATAGTATAGCTGCCTTTAAAGGGAAATTAGTTCAGTACGTCAGGGAGAAATGAGAAGAAGGATATCCCGATAGGGTGAGATGAAGAAAGGTGGGAAGAGGCTTGTGTGGAGCAAAATCACCTGAATGGACCAGTTGTGCCAAATGTCCTCGAGACTTGACCTTTCCAATCTCATATCAAAACAGAAAACACTGAAAATACTCAATATGTCAGGAGCACCTGTGGAGAGAGAAACTGAGTTCATGTTTCAGATCTGTGACCTTTCAGTGATACTGGTCACCAGGTGTGTACAGGTGTCCCTGGTATTCTCAGTGATACTGGTCACCAGGTGTTTACAGGTATTCCTAGTATTCTCAGTGATACTGGTCACCAGGTGTGTACAGGTCTCCCTGGTATTCTCAGTGATACTGGTCACCAGGTGTGTACAAGTATTCCTGGTATTCTCAGTGATACTGGTCACCAGGTGTGTACAGGTGTCCCTGGTATTCTCAGTGATACTGGTCACCAGGTGTGTACAGGTATTCCTGGTATTCTCAGTGATACTGGTCACCAGGTGTGTACAGGTATCCCTGGTATTCTCAGTGATACTGGTCACCAGGTGTGTACAGGTATTCCTAGTATTCTCAGTGATACTGGTCACCAGGTGTGTACAGGTCTCCCTGGTATTCTCAGTGATACTGGTCACCAGGTGTGTACAAGTATTCCTGGTATTCTCAGTGATACTGGTCACCAGGTGTGTACAGGTGTCCCTGGTATTCGCAGTGATACTGATCACCAGGTGTGTACAGGTATCCCTGGTATTCTTCAGTGATACTGGTCACCAGCTGTGTAGAGATATTCTGGGTATTCCTCAGTGATACTGGTCACCAGTTGTGTATAGGTATCCCTCGTATTCTCGGTGATACCGGTCACCAGGTGTGTACAGGTATCCCTGGTATTCCTCAGTGATAATGGTCACCAGGTGTGTGCAGATATTCCTTGTATTCCTCAGTTTTGCTGGTCACCAGGTGTGTACAGGTATCCCTGGTATTCTTCAATGACACTGGTCACCAGGTGTGTACAGGTATCCCTGGTATTCTCCGTGATACTGGTCACCAGGTGTGTACAGGTATCCCTGATATTCTCCGTGATACTGGTCACCAGGTGTGTACAGGTATCCCTGGTATTCTCCGTGATACTGGTCACCAGGTGTGTACAGGTATCCCTGGTATACTCCGTGATACTGGTCACCAGGTGTATACAGGTATCCCTGGTATTCTTCAGTGATACTGGTCACCAGGTGTGTAGCGATATCCCTGGTATTCTCCGTGATACTGGTCACCAGGTGTGTACAGGTATTCCTGGTATTCTTCAGTGATACTGGTCACCAGGTGTGTACAGGTATCCCTGGTATTCTTCAGTGATACTGGTCACCAGGTGTGTAGAGATATCCCTGCTATTCTCAGTGATGCTGGTCACCAGGTGTGTAGAGATATCCCTGGTATTCTCCGTGATACTGGTCACCAGGTGTGTACAGGTATCCCTGGTATTCTTCAGTGATACTGGTCACCAGGTGTACACAGGTATTTCTGGTATTCTCAGTGATACTGGTCACCAAGTGTGTATAGGTATCCCTGGTATTCCTCAGTGATACTGGTCACCAGCTGTGTAGAGATATCCTGGGTATTCCGCAGTGATACTGGTCACCAGGTGAGTGCAGATATTCCTTGTATTCCTCAGTTTTGCTGGTCATCAGCTGTGTACAGGTGTCCCTGGTATTCTCAGTGATACTGGTCACCAGGTGTGGACAGGTATCTCTGGTATTCTTCAGTGATACTGGTCACCAGGTGTGTACAGGTATCCCTGGCATTCCTCAGTAATGCTGGTCACCAGGTGTGTAGCGATATCCCTGGTATTCTCCGTGATACTGGTCACCAGGTGTGCACAGGTATCCCTGGCATTCCTCAGTGATACTGGTCACCAGGTGTGTAGAGGTATCCCTGGTATTCTCAGTGATACTGGTCACCAGGTGTGTACAGGTATCCCTGGTATTCCTCAGTGATACTGGTCGCCAGGTGTGTGCAGATATCCTGGGTATTCCTCAGTAATACTGGTCACCAGGTGTGTACAGGTATCCTGGGTATTCCTCAGTGATACTGGTCACCAGGTGTGTACAGGTATTCCTGGTATTCTTAGTGATACTGGTCACCAGGTGTGTATAGATATCCTGGGTATTCCTCAGTGATACTGGTCACCAGGTGTGTACAGGTATCCCTGGTATTCCTCAGTGATACTGGTCACCAGGTGTGTACAGGTATCCTGGGTATTCCTCAGTGATACTGGTCACCAGGTGTGTACAGGTATTCCTGGTATTCTTAGTGATACTGGTCACCAGGTGTGTATAGATATCCTGGGTATTCCTCAGTGATACTGGTCACCAGGTGTGTACAGGTATCCCTGGTATTCCTAAGTGATACTGGTCACCAGGTGTGTGCAGATATCCTGGGTATTCCTCAGTGATATGGTCACCAGGTGTGTACAGGTATCCCTGGTATTCTCCGTGATACAGGTCACCAGGTGTGTACAGGTATCCCTGGTATTCTTCAGTGATACTGGTCACCAGGTGTGCCGAGACATCCCTGGTATTCTCGGTGTTACTGGTCACCAGGTGTGTAGAGATATCCCTGATATTCTCCGTGATACTGGTCACCAGGTGTGTACAGGTATCCCTGGCATTCCTCAGTGATACTGGACGCCAGGTGTGTGCAGATATCATGGGTATTCATCAGTGATACTGGTCACCAGGTGTGCACAGATATCCTGGGTATTCTCAGTGATACTGGTCACCAGATGTGTGCAGATATCCTGGGTATTCCTCAATGATATGGTCACCAGGTGTGTACAGGTATCCCTGGTATTCTCCGTGATACTGGTCACCAGGTGTGTACAGGTATCCCTGGTATTCTTCAGTGATACTGGTCACCAGGTGTGTCGAGACATCCCTGGTATTCTCAGTGTTACTGGTCACCAGGTGTGTACAGGTATCCCTGGCATTCCTCAGTGATACTGGTCGCCAGGTGTGTACAGGTATCCCTGTTATTCCTCAGTGACACTGGTCACCAGGTGTGCACAGATATCCTGGGTATTCTCAGTGACACTGGTCAGCAGGTGTGCACAGATATCCTGGGTATTCTCAGTGACACTGGTCACCAGGTGTGCACAGATATCCTGGGTATTCTCAGTGACACTGGTCACCAGGTGTGCACAGATATCCTGGGTATTCTCAGTGACACTGGTCACCAGGTGTGCACAGATATCCTGGGTATTCATCAGTGTTACTGGTCACCAGGTGTGTACAGGTATCCCTGGTACTCCTCAGTGCTTCTGGGCTCCAGGTGTGTACTGGTATCCTGGGTATTCCTCCGTGATACTGGTTACCAGGTGTGCACAGATACCCTGGGTATTCCTCAGTGATACTGGTCACCAGGTGTGTACAGGTATACTGGTATTCCTCAGTGCTTCTGGGCACCAGGTGTCTACAGGTATCCCTGGTACTCCTCAGTGCTTCTGGGCACCAGGTGTACAGGTATCCTGGTATTCTCCGTGATACTGGTCACCAGGTGTGTACAGGTATTCCTGGTATTCTTCAGTGATACTGGTCACCAGGTGTGTACAGGTATCCCTGGTATTCTTCAGTGATACTGGTCACCAGGTGTGTAGAGATATCCCTGCTATTCTCAGTGATGCTGGTCACCAGGTGTGTAGAGATATCCCTGGTATTCTCCGTGATACTGGTCACCAGGTGTGTACAGGTATCCCTGGTATTCTTCAGTGATACTGGTCACCAGGTGTACACAGGTATTTCTGGTATTCTCAGTGATACTGGTCACCAAGTGTGTATAGGTATCCCTGGTATTCCTCAGTGATACTGGTCACCAGCTGTGTAGAGATATCCTGGGTATTCCGCAGTGAAACTGGTCACCAGGTGAGTGCAGATATTCCTTGTATTCCTCAGTTTTGCTGGTCATCAGCTGTGTACAGGTGTCCCTGGTATTCTCAGTGATACTGGTCACCAGGTGTGTACAGGTATCCCTGGCATTCCTCAGTGATACTGGTCACCAGGTGTGTACAGGTATCCCTGGCATTCCTCAGTAATGCTGGTCACCAGGTGTGTAGCGATATCCCTGGTATTCTCCGTGATACTGGTCACCAGATGTGTACAGGTATCCCTGGCATTCCTCAGTGATACTGGTCACCAGGTGTGTAGAGGTATCCCTGGTATTCTCAGTGATACTGGTCACCAGGTGTGTACAGGTATCCCTGGTATTCCTCAGTGATACTGGTCGCCAGGTGTGTGCAGATATCCTGGGTATTCCTCAGTAATACTGGTCACCAGGTGTGTACAGGTATCCTGGGTATTCCTCAGTGATACTGGTCACCAGGTGTGTACAGGTATTCCTGGTATTCTTAGTGATACTGGTCACCAGGTGTGTATAGATATCCTGGGTATTCCTCAGTGATACTGGTCACCAGGTGTGTACAGGTATCCCTGGTATTCCTAAGTGATACTGGTCACCAGGTGTGTGCAGATATCCTGGGTATTCCTCAGTGATATGGTCACCAGGTGTGTACAGGTATCCCTGGTATTCTCCGTGATACAGGTCACCAGGTGTGTACAGGTATCCCTGGTATTCTTCAGTGATACTGGTCACCAGGTGTGCCGAGACATCCCTGGTATTCTCGGTGTTACTGGTCACCAGGTGTGTAGAGATATCCCTGATATTCTCCGTGATACTGGTCAACAGGTGTGTACAGGTATCCCTGGCATTCCTCAGTGATACTGGACGCCAGGTGTGTGCAGATATCATGGGTATTCATCAGTGATACTGGTCACCAGGTGTGCACAGATATCCTGGGTATTCTCAGTGATACTGGTCACCAGATGTGTGCAGATATCCTGGGTATTCCTCAATGATATGGTCACCAGGTGTGTACAGGTATCCCTGGTATTCTCCGTGATACTGGTCACCAGGTGTGTACAGGTATCCCTGGTATTCTTCAGTGATACTGGTCACCAGGTGTGTCGAGACATCCCTGGTATTCTCAGTGTTACTGGTCACCAGGTGTGTACAGGTATCCCTGGCATTCCTCAGTGATACTGGTCGCCAGGTGTGTACAGGTATCCCTGTTATTCCTCAGTGACACTGGTCACCAGGTGTGCACAGATATCCTGGGTATTCTCAGTGACACTGGTCAGCAGGTGTGCACAGATATCCTGGGTATTCTCAGTGACACTGGTCACCAGGTGTGCACAGATATCCTGGGTATTCTCAGTGACACTGGTCACCAGGTGTGCACAGATATCCTGGGTATTCTCAGTGACACTGGTCACCAGGTGTGCACAGATATCCTGGGTATTCATCAGTGTTACTGGTCACCAGGTGTGTACAGGTATCCCTGGTACTCCTCAGTGCTTCTGGGCTCCAGGTGTGTACTGGTATCCTGGGTATTCCTCCGTGATACTGGTTACCAGGTGTGCACAGATATCCTGGGTATTCCTCAGTGATACTGGTCACCAGGTGTGTACAGGTATACTGGTATTCCTCAGTGCTTCTGGGCACCAGGTGTCTACAGGTATCCCTGGTACTCCTCAGTGCTTCTGGGCACCAGGTGTACAGGTATCCTGGTATTCCTCCGTGATACTGGTTACCAGGTGTGCACAGATATCCTGGGTATTCCTCAGTGATACTGGTCACCAGGTGTGTGCAGGTATTCCTGGTATTCCTCAGTGATGCTGGTCACCAGGTGTGTACAGGTATCCCTGGCATTCCTCAGAGATGCTGGTCACCAGGTGTGTACAGGAATCCCTGGTATTCCTCAGTGATGCTGGTCATCAGGTGTGTGCAGGTATTCCTGGTATTCCTCAGTGATGCTGGTCACCAGGTGTTTGCAGCTATCCCTGGTATTCTCAGTGTTGCTGGTCACCAGGTGTGTGCAGGTATTCCTGGTATTCCTCAGTGATGCTGGTCACAAGGTGTGTACAGGTATCCCTGGTATTCTCAGTGATGCTGGTCATCAGGTGTGTGCAGGTATTCCTGGTATTCCTCAGTGATGCTGGTCACCAGGTGTGTACAGGTATCCCTGGTATTCCTCAGTGATGCTGGTCATCAGGTGTGTGCAGGTATTCCTGGTATTCCTCAGTGATGCTGGTCACCAGGTGTGCACAGGAATCCCTGGTATTCCTCAGTGATGCTGGTCATCAGGTGTGTGCAGGTATTCCTGGTATTCCTCAGTGATGCCGGTCACCAGGTGTGTGCAGGTATTCCTGGTATTCCTCAGTGATGCTGGTCACCAGGTGGGTGCAGGTATTCCTGGTATTCCTCAGTGATGCTGGTCACAAGGTGTGTACAGGTATCCCTGGTATTCTCAGTGATGCTGGTCATCAGGTGTGTGCAGGTATTCCTGGTATTCGTCAGTGATGCTGGTCACCAGGTGTGTACAGGTATCCCTGGTATTCCTCAGTGATGCTGGTCACCAGGTGTGTACAGGTATCCCTGGTATTCTCAGTGATGCTGGTCATCAGGTGTGTGCAGGTATTCCTTGGTATTCCTCAGTGATGCTGGTCACAAGGTGTGTACAGGTATCCCTGGTATTCTCAGTGATGCTGGTCACCAGGTGTGTACAGGTATCCCTGGTATTCCTCAGTGATGCTGGTCACCAGGTGTGTACAGGTATCCCTCGTATTCCTCAGTGATGCTGGTCACAAGGTGTGTACAGGTATCCCTGGTATTCTCAGTGATAGTGGTCACCAGATGTGTACAGGAATCCCTGGTATTCCTCACTGATGCTGGTCACCAGGTGTGCACAAATTTCCATGGTATTCCTCAGTAATGGTCCTTCCTGAGTTTGCAGAGTCACTTTTCCCAGTTTAAAATGAAAGGAGAACTAATATCTGCTGTCTCCATTCCTCAGGCAGCTCTGCAGTTTTCAGGGCCAGAGCTCCACTTGTATTATCCCTTATTATTCCAAGACTGCTTAAATGCACCTGATCCAGCCATTAATTATTCACCTGATATTTGCACAGTTTTTTTTATAACCATGGTGTTGGTAATGTGAGCAATGTCTCAACCTATCTCTGCAAAACACTCAAGTTTCCTTTGCAGCTCAGTGAAGCACCTTTCCTGGTTAAAAACTGAGGTAAAAAATATATTTATCATGTTTTCAGCCTGTGTCGTATTAGATGACATGCCTTTACCTGACCCCAGTTTCAGTGTTTCCAGTCCAGTTATAATTTTTACATTACAGTCTTACGAAGCTACTTTCCTCACACATTCAGGACTCTGTCTTTGTGTTCTGTAATGACCCATCAAGGGTTAACTAGCAGACATCTGCTCATTATTTCACCCTGGAATGGGAGGAACTGGTTCTTAGCTTCAGTTCATTGGCTTAGAATGTGATCAGCCTGGGTATGGTTTGTTTCTGTGTTTAAGGCAAATCCTGATTGGCTATGAGAGACGTCATTCAGAGAGTCAATCCACTCTGCCCAATGTCTCCTCCTCCTCCTCGAACGCAGCTGGTTCACTTCCTGCCAGGGGCTGAAAACCAAGTGAGGGGTGGTGAGTAAAGGAGCAGAGCTTTTACAGATTGTATCCCATAATATCCACACTAATGATCAGGACTGAATATCCAGTGAGTAAAGGAGCAGAGCTTTGACAGATTGTATCCCATAATATCCACACTAATGTTCAGGACTGAATATCCAGTGAGTGAAGGAGCAGAGTTTGTGCTGATTGTATCCCATAATATCCACACTAATGTTCAGGACTGAATATCCAGTGAGTAAAGGAGCAGAGTTTGTACAGATTGTATCCCATAATATCCACACTAATGTTCAGGACTGAATATCCAGTGAGTGATGGAGCAGAGTTTGTACAGAGTGTATCCCATAATATCCACACTAATGTTCAGGACTGAATATCCAGTGAGTGATGGAGCAGAGTTTGTACAGATTGCATCCCATAATATCCACACTAATGTTCAGGACTGAATATCCAGTGAGTGACGGAGCAGAGTTTGTACAGATTGTATCCCATAATATCCACACTAATGTTCAGGACTGAATATCCAGTGAGTGACGGAGCAGAGTTTGTACAGATTGTATCCCATAATATCCACACTAATGTTCAGGACTGAATATCCAGTGAGTGACGGAGCAGAGTTTGTACAGATTGTATCCCATAATATCCACACTAATGTTCAGGACTGAATATCCAGTGAGTGAAGGAGCAGAGTTTGTACAGATTGTATCCCATAATATCCACACTAATGTTCAGGACTGAATATCCAGTGAGTGATGGAGCAGAGTTTGTACAGATTGTATCCCATAATATCCACACTAATGTTCAAGACTGAATATCCAGTGAGTGATGGAGCAGAGTTTGTACAGATTGTATCCCATAATATCCACACTAATGTTCAGGACTGAATATCCAGTGAGTGACGGAGCAGAGTTTGTACAGATTGTATCCCATAATATCCACACTAATGTTCAGGACTGAATATCCAGTGAGTGACGGAGCAGAGTTTGTACAGATTGTATCCCATAATATCCACACTAATGTTCAGGACTGAATATCCAGTGAGTGACGGAGCAGAGTTTGTACAGATTGTATCCCATAATATCCACACTAATGTTCAGGACTGAATATCCAGTGAGTAAAGGAGCAGAGTTTGTACAGATTGTATCCCATAATATCCACACTAATGTTCAGGACTGAATATCCAGTGAGTGAAGGAGCAGAGTTTGTACAGATTGTATCCCATAATATCCACACTAATGTTCAGGACTGAATATCCAGTGAGTGATGGAGCAGAGTTTGTACAGATTGTATCCCATAATATCCACACTAATGTTCAGGACTGAATATCCAGTGAGTGATGGAGCAGAGTTTGTACAGATTGTATCCCATAATATCCACACTAATGTTCAGGACTGAATATCCAGTGAATGAAGGAGCAAAGTTTGTACAGATTGTATCCCATAATATCCACACTAATGTTCAGGACTGAATATCCAGTGAGTGACGGAGCAGAGTTTGTACAGATTGTATCCCATAATATCCACACTAATGTTCAGGACTGAATATCCAGTGAGTGACGGAGCAGAGTTTGTACAGATTGTATCCCATAATATCCACACTAATGTTCAGGACTGAATATCCAGTGAGTGACGGAGCAGAGTTTGTACAGATTGTATCCCATAATATCCACACTAATGTTCAGGACTGAATATCCAGTGAGTAAAGGAGCAGAGTTTGTACAGATTGTATCCCATAATATCCACACTAATGTTCAGGACTGAATATCCAGTGAGTAAAGGAGCAGAGTTTGTACAGATTGTATCCCATAATATCCACACTGATGTTCAGGACTGAATATCCAGTGAGTGACGGAGCAGAGTTTGTGCAGATTGTATCCCATAATATCCAGACTAATGTTCAGGACTGAATATCCAGTGATTAAAGGAGCAGAGTTTGTACAGATTGTATCCCATAATATCCACACTAATGTTCAGGACTGAATATCCAATGAGTGAAGGAGCAGAGTTTGTACAGATTGTATCCCATAATATCCACACTAATGTTCAGGACTGAATATCCAATGAGTGAAGGAGCAGAGTTTGTACAGATTGTATCCCATAATATCCACACTAATGTTCCGGACTGAATATCCAGTGAGTAAAGGAGCAGAGTTTGTACAGATTGTATCCCATAATATCCACACTAATGTTCAGGACTGAATATCCAATGAGTGAAGGAGCACAGTTTGTACAGATTGTATCCCATAATATCCACACTAATGTTCAGGACTGAATATCCAGTGAGTGATGGAGCAGAGTTTGTACAGATTGTATCCCATAATATCCACACTAATGTTCAGGACTGAATATCCAGTGAGTGACGGAGCAGAGTTTGTACAGATTGTATCCCATAATATCCACACTAATGTTCAGGACTGAATATCCAGTGAGTGACGGAGCAGAGTTTGTACAGATTGTATCCCATAATATCCACACTAATGTTCAGGACTGAATATCCAGTGAGTAAAGGAGCAGAGTTTGTACAGATTGTATCCCATAATATCCACACTAATGTTCAGGACTGAATATCCAGTGAGTAAAGGAGCAGAGTTTGTACAGATTGTATCCCATAATATCCACACTGATGTTCAGGACTGAATATCCAGTGAGTGACGGAGCAGAGTTTGTGCAGATTGTATCCCATAATATCCAGACTAATGTTCAGGACTGAATATCCAGTGATTAAAGGAGCAGAGTTTGTACAGATTGTATCCCATAATATCCACACTGATGTTCAGGACTGAATATCCAGTGAGTGACGGAGCAGAGTTTGTGCAGATTGTATCCCATAATATCCAGACTAATGTTCAGGATTGAATATCCAGTGATTAAAGGAGCAGAGTTTGTACAGATTCTATCCCATAATATCCACACTAATGTTCAGGACTGAATATCCAATGAGTGAAGGAGCAGAGTTTGTACAGATTGTATCCCATAATATCCACACTAATGTTCAGGACTGAATATCCAATGAGTGAAGGAGCAGAGTTTGTACAGATTGTATCCCATAATATCCACACTAATGTTCCGGACTGAATATCCAGTGAGTAAAGGAGCAGAGTTTGTACAGATTGTATCCCATAATATCCACACTAATGTTCAGGACTGAATATCCAATGAGTGAAGGAGCACAGTTTGTACAGATTGTATCCCATAATATCCACACTAATGTTCAGGACTTAATATCCAGTGAGTGAAGGAGCAGAGTTTGTACAGATTGTATCCCATAATATCCACACTAATGTTCAGGACTGAATATCCAGTGAGTGAAGGAGCAGAGTTTGTACAGATTGTATCCCATAATATCCACACTAATGTTCAGGACTGAATATCCAGTGATTAAAGGAGCAGAGTTTGTTCAGATTGTATCCCATAATATCCACACTAATGTTCAGGACTGAATATCCAGTGAGTGAAGGAGCAGAGTTTGTACAGATTGTATCCCATAATATCCACACTAATGTTCAGGACTGAATATCCAGTGAGTAAAGGAGCAGAGTTTGTACAGATTGTATCCCATAATATCCAGACTAATGTTCAGGACTGAATATCCAGTGAGTAAAGGAGCAGAGTTTGTACAGATTGTATCCCATAATATCCACACTAATGTTCAGGACTGAATATCCAGTGAGTGACGGAGCAGAGTTTGTACAGATTGTATCCCATAATATCCAGACTAATGTTCAGGACTGAATATCCAGTGAGTGACGGAGCAGAGTTTGTACAGATTGTATCCCATAATATCCACACTAATGTTCAGGACTGAATATCCAGTGAGTAAAGGAGCAGAGTTTGTACAGATTGTATCCCATAATATCCTCACTAATGTTCAGGACTGAATATCCAGTGATTAAAGGAGCAGAGTTTGTTCAGATTGTATCCCATAATATCCAGACGAATGTTCAGGACTGAATATCCAGTGAGTGACGGAGCAGAGTTTGTTCAGATTGTATCCCATAATATCCACACTAATGTTCAGGACTGAATATCCAGTGAGTGACGGAGCAGTGTTTGTACAGATTGTATCCCATAATATCCAGACTAATGTTCAGGACTGAATATCCAGTGAGTAAAGGAGCAGAGTTTGTACAGATTGTATCCCATAATATCCACACTAATGTTCAGGACTGAATATCCAGTGAGTGAAGGAGCAGAGTTTGTACAGATTGTATCCCATAATATCCACACTAATGTTCAGGACTGAATATCCAGTGAGTGACGGAGCAGAGTTTGTACAGATTGTATCCCATAATATCCACACTAATGTTCAGGACTGAATATCCAGTGAGTAAAGGCGCAGAGTTTGTGCTGATTATATCCCATAATATCCAGACGAATGTTCAGGACTGAATATCCAGTGAGTGACGGAGCAGAGTTTGTTCAGATTGTATCCCATAATATCCACACTAATGTTCAGGACTGAATATCCAGTGAGTGACGGAGCAGAGTTTGTACAGATTGTATCCCATAATATCCTCACTAATGTTCAGGACTGAATATCCAGTGAGTGACGGAGCAGAGTTTGTACAGATTGTATCCCATAATATCCACACTAATGTTCAGGACTGAATATCCAGTGAGTGACGGAGCAGTGTTTGTACAGATTGTATCCCATAATATCCAGACTAATGTTCAGGACTGAATATCCAGTGAGTAAAGGAGCAGAGTTTGTACAGGTTGTATCCCATAATATCCACACTAATGTTCAGGACTGAATATCCAGTGAGTAAAGGAGCAGAGTTTGTTCAGATTGTATCCCATAATATCCACACTAGTTGTCAGGATTGAATATCGAGTGAGTGACGGAGCAGAGTTTGTACAGATTGTTTTCAAAAAATCCAACACAGGTAGTCCAGGCAAAATCCATTAATTCACATTTTCTGCCCCCACAGTTCAGTAACCTGCTGACCCTCCCTGGGCACCAGTCTCCCAGTGAGGGGTCAGCACCTTCAGAGACGGGAAAGAATCAGAGGAAAATCACTCATTATTTTATTGTGTTACAGGAGTATCTCACCGTATTAAATCAGAGAATAGAGAGGATAGACACCGCACCCAGCCAAGACCCGAGGAGATCCCGGACATCACCCCAGGGACAACTCCACAGAAAAAGCATCTCCAATAAATCTGATTGGTCAGGAGAAGTGAAACTGACCAGTATCCAGCGTCCAATCAAAACCAACACTTCCATGGGTTTGGCTGTGGGATATCAGTCTGTCCAGGAGATGGAGGGAGTGTAACGGGTGAGATTGGAAAGAAGTCTCTCAGGTTCCACAAGGAGTGGTTTTCACACAGTCATTGGTGTTCCTGAAACACTGGAATATCCTCTCTGACGTTTGCTGAGGACTTCATATGATTGTTGAACCTCCTCATCCACAGACGGTGAGAGTGTAGACAGCCTTCGTGACACCATTGTGTCTCCTGTAACACGAGGGCAGCCACATGGCAGAGAAAACAATTGAATGTGGGCAATTTGACAGGGTCTCTGCAAGTTCATCAAGCCCTGTGAATCCCCAATCCACCAACACAGAGGAGAGGTGGTTCTAATATGAAGTGTGTGAGAAGATCTTTGTACAGTTATTGTACTTTCTGAAACACCAGCGCACCCACACAGGGGAGAGGAAGTTCAGCTGTCAGATTTGCAATAAAGCCTTCACACAGTCCTCAGCTCTCCTCCAACACCAGCGGATGCACACAGGGGAGAAAACCTTCAGGTGTGAGGTTTGTGACAAAGCTTTTGTGAAGTCGTCTACCCTCCTGGTCCACCAGCGAGTGCACATGGAGGAGAAACCTTTCCGCTGTGAGGTTTGTGCAAAAGGTTTCACGCAAACTTCCACCTTCCTGATTCACCAGCGGATCCACACCGGGGAGAGACCTTTCAAGTGTGAGGTGTGTGATAAAGCCTTCACATGCTCATCGAACCTCTTGGCTCACCACAGGACCCACACGGGAGAGAAACCCTTCAGGTGTGAGGTGTGTGACAGAGCCTTCATGCACCCATCCCGTCTTCTGCAACACCAAAGGATTCACACAGGGGAGAAACCCTTTAAGTGTGACTTGTGTGACAAAGCTTTTGTGAATTCGTCCACCCTCCTGGTCCACCAGCATGTACATACGGGAGAGAAACCCTTCAAGTGTGAGGTTTGTGATAAAACCTTCACACGCTCATTGCACCTCGTGGAACACCACAGGACCCACACGGGAGAGAAACCCTTCAGGTGCGAGGTGTGTGATAAAACCTTCAAACGTTCATCGAACCTCTTGGAGCACCAGAGAACCCATACTGGGATGAAACCATTCAGGTGTGAGGTGTGTGACAAAGCCTTCCTGCACCCATCCCAGCTTCTGGAACACCAAAGGAATCACACGGGAGAGAGACCCTTCAAGTGTGAGGTGTGTGATAAAGCTTTTGTGAAGTCATCCACCCTTCTGGTCCACCAGCGAGTGCACACAGGAGAGAAACCTTTCAAGTGCGAGGCGTGTGATAAATCCTTCACACGCTCATTGTACCTCCTGGAGCATCACAGAACCCACACAGGGGAGAAACCCTTCCGGTGTGAGGTGTGTGATAAAACCTTCACACGCTCATTGTACCTCCTGTATCACCACAGAACACACACAGGAGAGAAACCCTTCAGGTGTGAGGTATGTGATAAAGTCTTTGCACGCTCATCGAACCTCTTGGTTCACTTCAGGACCCACACGAGGGAGAAACCCTCCCGCTGTGAGTTTTGTAGGAAAACCTTCCTGCATTTGTCAGACCTGGTGGAACATCAGCGAACCCACACAAGGGAGTCCCCATTCAGGTGCGAGTTCTGCAACAAAGCTTTCAAACAGTTGCCTGATCTCCTGGAACATCAACGTACTCACACAGGAGGCAAACCCTTCCAGTGTGACGTGTGCCAGGAATGTTTCACCTACTCTTCCTCTCTAGAGCTTCACCAGAGTCTCCACACAGGATAGAAACCCTCCCAGATTGACATGTACCAGTGCAGTTTCACCATCTGCTCCTCCTCCTCCCTTCCAGTATGATCACTGCAAGAACTGCTTCACTGACATAGCCACATCGGCTTGGAGCAAACTCAAGTCCTCCAGCATTGCGATGGTCTTCAGAGCTGTCTCCAGGCTGCCTTGTCCCCCTGCAGCTGAGCAGCTGTTCCATTGTGATACCTGTTCCATAATTTGCAGCAACATCACCAAGCTTACGCAGTCTCACTGTATGCAGACCCGTGAGACAGTGTCGGGGAGCAATGTTTGTGACACAGCTTTTACCAAGCTCACCTGTGACAGCCTACGTGACTGCACAAAGGCAGACTATCCTTCCTCGTCCTTCTTGACCTGTCTGCAGCCTCCAATGCCTCTTCACCATCATCCAGCTGGGTGGGACTGCACTTGTCTGGTTTCATTGGCTACAACAGGACAGATACTAGAGAACTGCCATCAATGGCTTCTCTTCCCACTCCTGCACCATTACCTCTGGTGTTCCCAAAGGATCTCTCCTTGTCCCTTCCTAGTTCTCATCTACATGCTGTTCTCAGTGACATCATCCGAAAGTGCAGCTTTAGTTTTCACACGTACACTGACGACACCCAGTACCAGCTGACCACCACCTCTCTCAACTTCCCCACTGTTGCTAAGTTATCAAACAGCTTGTCTGACATCCAGTATTGAATGAACAAAAAATTCCTCCAATCTAAATATTGGGAAGACTGACGCCATTGTCTTCAATCCACATCACAGACTTTGCTCCCTCAGCAGCAACTCCACCCCTCTCCCTGGCAACTTTCTGACACTGAACCAGATTGTTTACAACCTTGATGGTATATTTGACCCTGAGATGAACTTCTGACCACCCCCCACCGCCCATCGCTGTGAGTGCCTGTTTTCACCTTATCATCGCCTAATATTGCCCCTGCCTCAGCTGATTCACTGCTGAATCCCTCACCATGCCTTTGTTTCCTCGAAACTTGACTATTCCAACACGCACCTGGCTGATCTCTCACGTTCTGGCCTCTGTAAACTGGTGGTTATCCAAACTGCTGCTCATTTCCTTACTCCCACCAAGTTCTGTTCAGCTGTCACCCCTGTGCACGCTGAACTATATTGGCTCCCAGCTAAACAACACCTCAATTAAAAAATTCTCATCCTTGTTTCAACCCTCCATGGCCTCACCCCTCCCCATCTCTAATCACATTCAGCCCTACAAACCCACTCACATCTCTGCACTCCACCAGTTCTGGCCTCTTGTGCATCCCTGATATTAATAGCTCCACCATTGGTGGCCGTGCTTTCAGTTGCCAAGACCCTAAGCTTTGGAATTCCCTCCCTAAACCTCTCTGCATCTCTACCTCGCTTTCCTCCTTTAAGACACTCCTTAATGCTTACCTCTTTGACCAAACTTTAGGTCAACTGCCCTAATATCTCCTTCTGTAGCTCGGTGTCACATTTTGTTTCATAATCTTCCTGTAAATCACGTTGGGGCGTTTTATCCCATTAAAGGTGTTATATAAATGGAAGTTGTTGATTGGTTATAAAATGTTGGCGATTGGAATAAGGCTGTTTGATTGACCATCCTATTGGATAATGAAGATGCTATTTACTTTCCAATTGCTAAGAGCAGGAAAGAGAGCAGGTCACCCCCAGGTTGCTGGGGGGGCATGTGACCAGTAGATATGGAAAACAACATGGAATCACCAGGTAGCTGAGACAGCATGTGATGAACCCCCTCCTCAAAAAACACTCCCTTACCTCACTAAAGTCCTTGAATGTGTTGATGCTTCCCAAATCTGTGTCGATCTTTCTCATAACTTCATGTCTGAAATCTCCAATTAGGTTTCCGCCCCTGCTGCTACCCTAACCATGTCACAAATGACATCCTATGTGATGGTGACTAAGGTGCACTACCTCTCTTCATCCCTCTCTGCAGCTGTTGACATGGTTCTCTGCACCATTCACTTTCGACACGCCTCCTCTGTGGACCAGCTCAGTGGGACTGTCATCCACTGGTTCCACTCTTCCCTGTACGTTTGGAACCAGGGAATCTCCCACAATGACTTCTCTTCCTACCCACTGTATCATTACTGCCAGTGTGCCTGAAGGACCGATCCTTGGCCACTGCACTTCCTAATCTACAAAAACTGCCTTTTGCAACATTTTTTTTTAATGCCAGCAGAAAAAAATGGCATAACTAATAGCACGATAGAAAAATAATCCATTTGAATTGTGCTATGACACAACTGCTCAAGACAAAGCCCCCAATCAGAATATATGCTGCTGATTGCAGTGGGAGCAACGCACTGTCAATTCAGTCCCGTCACTCCACAGGTCGCATAACATGTCTCTTTAAGCTTTCCCAAATCAAAGAAAGCCACAGCTGAGTTGAATAATCTAGTAACCCCTGAATGAGGTGAACCAAACCAGGTATCTTTAGATATCAACAAATTAACCGTTTATTAGAAAAAACTAAAAATCTTAAACACTACTAAGAGAAAACTATTTAAAAATAGAAATAACAGTAAAGCCCTTGCAGATTTATGCTTCCTGAAGAACAGTCCTTTGATTCAAAGTCCACTCACAGTCTTCCAGGGTCCGATACGGTTAAGGAAAACAGTTCTTCATCGATAGGCCATCAGTAGTTCGGTTCAACATTTCAAGCTTCAAACTCTTCTTTCCAGCGATGACGCAGCAGATCAACAATTTGCAACCACTTTCAAAAAAATCAATCTGGCTTAACTTTTAGAAATTTGAGAGGTAAAAATAAACAGTTTAAATTGACTGAGCAGTCTCTCCTTCAGTCCAGGCTGGTACAGCTGTGTCTGTCAGAACAGTCTGTCTCTCAACTGTCTCTGCAAAGTTAGGTTTTTCAAAAGTGAAACGCAACATTGTATGTCCTGTTCGCTGTCTCTGAATGGTTGTATCCAGGGCAACTAGATGCACCTTTACTTGGTAACTTCTGAAGCTTGCTGCCTTAAAGAATTACTGATCTCTTACAGCCTTAAAGGCACACTGCATAGTTCCCAAAAAAAAAAGGATCATGATACCTCCATCCCTGGCTCAATGAAACGCCATTCTGAAATGCATTCCATTAGAATGTATAAAATGGAAATTGAAAAACGCTAACATTTTTTTTCCCCGATATATATGCAATTTATTTTAAATGTTAGGACTATAGCAACAAGTTCCATCAGAACATTTTCGGCTTTAGATTTTTCAAAGATTGTCCTAATTAGCCCATTTCAAATTTCCAGACATTGTCTCCCAGTTGTTTCGTGTTTTCCTTCCAAGTGTCTCTATTGTCCATCACTTCAGCCAGGTGAGCTGTCCATCCAGGAGCACTGACCACCACTGGGTTCACTATTCTCTGAGAAGTTTCTCGAGTACCCCTTAACCTATGTGGCATCACCTGATACTGGAAAACCCTGTCTGGTGTAACAGAAGCTGATTTTTTCTTATCCTGGGGTGTCAAAGGAATTTGACAGTATCCTTCCAACACATCTGTCTCTTTAAGACTCATTGTGTTGCCACTCTGTCCATACAGTCCTTTAAATGAGAATTTGAGTAGGAGTCTACCTTCTTTACCAGAGTTATTTTTCTACAGTTCATGCAAGTTTGAGCCGTCCCACCAGGTTTAGCCATCAAGACCATCTGCGAATTCCAGCTGTCCTCACTAGGTTCAACTAAGCTCCCCTTCAGCATGCATTGTACCTCTGCTTCCACTTGGGCCTGTCTGTCTGGACCTAAGTAGTAAGGATTGTTGTTTTAAAGGAATGGTTCCCCCTATATCCACATCATGTGTGGCTAAGGTTGTATATCTCGGCCTATCCCTACAAACTCTTTTAAACGTTGAGAAAAGCCTGGTTAGGTCTTCACGCTGTTTCGCCTCTAAGTGCAAAAGCATATTGTCTAATTTTCCTAGCCATTCTGTATTCTCTAATCTGATAGTAGGAGATTCAATCTGAGAATTTCCTCGGCCTGCTTCTGCCTCATCCTCAGTCTCGATTACCTGACATACTTTTACTGGCTTATCCTTCTCCCTGCGGTAATATTGCTTTAGCGTATTGATGTGCCACAACTGGTTTTTCTTCCGGCGATCAGGGGTGTCAATCAAGTAATCTACCTTACCCAGTCTTTTGATTACTCTATATGGGCCACTGAACTGTGCTTTTAATGGTTCTCCCTGTAATGGTAACAACACTAATACTTCATCTCCTGGTTGAAAATCATGGCCTTTTGCATTCTTGTCTGCCCATTTTTTCATATTGTCTTGGGATGCTTTAAGGTATTCCTGAGCCACACCGCAAGCTTTTGTGAGCCTTTCCCGGAACACAGATACATAGTCTATCATCAAAGATTCATTCTTTTGTTCCGAGAATCTATCTTTTATAAATTTTAGAGGACCTCTTACTTCATGTACATAAACCAATTCAAAAGGACTGAAGCTTGTAGACTCATTAGGTGAGTCTCTGGTGGCAAATAAAAGAAAATCTAGTCCTCAATCCCAGTCATGTGGATATTCGTGACAGTATGTTCTAAATCATAATTTTGAGGATCTGCTGAAATCTTTCTAAAGATCCCTGTGGCTGTGGGTGATATGCTGAAGATTATAACTGTCTAATTCCAAAATTGCTCATGACTTCTTGAAATATCCTAGACTTGAAATTAGAACCTTGATCCGATTGAACTTCAAGTGGTAACCCATATCTCATGTAGAATTGGGTTAATTTTTCTTCTACTATTCTAGCAGTAATTGTCCTCAAAGGAATGGCCTCTGGAAATCAAGTAGCTATATCCATGATAGTATGTATTGATGTCCCGCTTTTGTTTATGGCAAGAGTCCAACACCGTCTACTAATACCCTACTAAATAGTTCCTCAATCACTAGTATGGGAACTAGTGCTGCCCGTTTTATGGTCGGTTGTGGTTTTCCCACCATTTGACAGGTATGGCATGTCCTACAAAATTGTCTTACATCCTTTGTAAGACCTGGCCAGTAATAATGTTTGTTTATGCGTGATTTGGTCTTCCGAATTCCCCTATGTCCTGCAAAAGGAATGTTGTGTGCTAACCTGAATAATCCTTGGCGATATTTAGGTGGCACCACTATCTGTTCAACAACTGTCCAGTCTTCATCGGCAGGTCTATGAGGCAGTCTCCATTTCCTCCTCAAAACCCCATTTACCATATAATAGCCTTCTAGAACTCCTTTCGCCTCAGCTTCTGACAGAGCCGTCTGTGCCCTTCGGTATATCTCTGGATCAACTTGCTATGCTGAAATGATAGACAATCTGTTAAACATCTCATTTGGATTACCTAAATGCCCAAATAAGGTTTCCGATACTTGGCTATCTATTTGTGATGCCTCTTTTACCTCCGACAATGGATCCTGTTTAGCCATTGCTCGGGTGACTAGACACGCAGGAAATATTCCCAGAAGTTATTCCTGTAATTGCTCTGTTTCCTTAATTTCACTTGGTTCCTCTGTAATTATAGGAGAAACTGATATTTTGATCCAGCCAAATCATTTCCGCAGAGTAGATCAATTCCCTTTACTGGAAAACTGTGGACAAATCCTACAGTTACTATCCCAGATATTAAGTCACTCTCTAGGCATACTTTAATCAAAGGTATGGGTATGTATTCCCCGCCAATTCCATTAACTAAATCTTTAGTTTTCAAAGCGCTCTTTGGTGGAAACCTTATATCTTTCCCCAACAAGAGTGTTTGGGTTGCTCCTTTGTCCCTAACTATAATAGGTTTTCCTGCCTCACTTACGGAGTTACTCTCCCCTTTGACAGAAATTCATTATAACTCTCAGATATTTTATTCTTAACCGCTACACTTCTTTTAGTATCTGATTTCACAGCTGTCTTTAAAGCTATTTACCTGGTCTGATATACTCTCAGACAGTCTTTTCCTCTGCACTAGCTTTGTATACCTCAACAAGTCCTATGGGTTTACCTCGCAAATTCCAGCACTCTGAATGAAGATGACCCCTGTCATGCAAGGCGCCCACCTGCCAAGAATGAGGCACATTAATTTTATCATGAACATTGATTTGAAACTCTTACTGGAGCAAGGACATGACTTATTAAACAGATCTGCTGTGGCTGGAAAAGACATTTGCATATTAATAGACGGTGCTTGTGTAGACAAAGGACCATTCCCTGACACATTCAACCCACTATGGCTATTGACAGTGAGGAGGTGGGGAAGCGCATTCCAGGGCCTGCTGGGATGATGCAATCCACAGGGACCAGGACTGGTTGGAGCAGCTGGTCACATGACTAACTGGCTGTTCCAGGGGTCTTTTGAACTAGCCACAGACAGTTTGAACTCAGAAAGACTGTTTGCTCCTGAACTGAGAAGATCTCACCTGCCTGCTCCCATCTCTTTCTCACAAGCCTCTGAATCCACTGAAATCACAGGAACCCCAAGAGAGAAAAGTCTCCTACAGTGAACAAGGTTTAAGAAGAATACTGGGTCCCAACAAAAAGCAAGATCTACCTACAATCAAGGACTCTACAGTGAGCTCGAAGAACTGTAACAAAAACTCTTCAGATATTGCCTCAAGTTTTTCCAGTTTATTTTCCTTTTGCTCTTTTCTGTCTCTATTTGCATGTGTGTATCGCGTATGCATGCTAACATGGGCACATCGTGTATTGTAGGCGTCAAACGAATTAGAGTTTAAGTTGAAATTTATTAAAATTGAACTTTTCTTCTTTAAACTGGTTTCTTTGCCTTACAATTGGAAAGCGGTGAACAACGATTCACGAAGGGGGAGCTAAAAACACAGTGTGTTTAATATTAAACCCTGTTACGGTAAGACCAGATGAAGGCTGAGAGGGACCCCAAGACACCCTCCTGACCAGGTCCTAACACCCCTTTTGTGGCAATGATAACTCTTCGGCTTGCGAACCTCAATTCTACCCTCAGCACCTTCCTTTCTGACATGAGGATGTGATCCTGGGGCATTCCCAGCTGTTCCTTCTTGTCCCCGGCTACTTGCCTTCCTTTCACTCTCCCACTGTCTATCCTTCTGAGGTTTATGGGGGTGATGGACAAAATAGGTTGGCTTATTCACAAGCTCAAAATCATCAGCAATTTCCGCTGCTTGCCTAGCTTTCAAAACTTTCAGGTTATCCATGTGAGTTCTCACTACTGAAGGAATTGAGTTTTTAAACTTTTCTAAGAGAATCAATTCTCACGGATTCTCATATGTGGTTTCTATCTTTAATGCCCATATCCAATGGTCAAAAGCTTTGCTTCACCCTCTCAAGTTCTAAATATGCCTGCCCAGCCAATCTCCATAGGTTCTTAAACTTCTGACGGTAAGCTTCAGGGACTAACTCATACGCAATGAGCATTGCCTTTTCTGCCATCTTATAATCCGCAGAAGCCTCTACAGGAAGCATGGCACAAACTTCATGAGCTCTGCTTACCAACCTGCCCTGGATAAGCAGTGTTCAATTTTCTTTCGGCCATTTAATCTGTTTGGCTATTATTTCAAAAGATATGAAAAATGCCTCTACGTCCCTTTCCTCGAACTTAGAAAGAGCCTGTTTAAATCTAAACAACTTTTTGCTCGGTCCTGAGCTAAATTCAGATTCTTCCTGACCTGAATTTTCCCTGGATTTAAGACTGTCTTACTTCCATCTCTTTTAACTTAAATTCCCTCTCTATCTCCCTTTCCTCATTCTGGAATTCAAGCTTAAATCTTTCCAATGCTATTGCTGTTTCGTTCTCTTGTTCTAGTTTTCTTATTGCTATTTCTTTTTCTTTTTCCCTTTCCTCTTTTTCCAGTTCAAGTTTTCTTAATTCTTTTTCAGCCCCAAGTTTGTTTTTGTTTCTACCGGAATCCTAGCATTACTCTCAGACCTACTACTTTCTTGTTCCTCGGATTCCTCTTCATCGTCATCATTTTCTAATTCCAGATGCTAAGCTATTATGTCAATTATCTCTGCTTTTTTGGCACCTGATTTCAATTTTAACCCCAATTTTGCTGCCAATTCTTTTAGTTTTTTCTTAGTTAAAGTTATGAAGTCACTCAGGGAAACACTCTGCTTTCCCAAAATCTCTGCTGCAACCGCTAATGCCATTACAATGGTATAGACTATACCTTATTATAAAAGAGACCTGGATCTTTTTATTTCTTTGTTGGAATCTAAATCAAATGCCAATTACAATCAAGTTTCCAATTGACCGCAATTTAAATGTTATTCCAGAGACGAGTATTTAATATGGTCCCAAATGCGAGCCCTGCAAATTAATGTGATTCTGATTGCAAACGCGAGCTGCTTAATTAAAAATATGATTCGATCGCGGGCCAGCCCCCAATTAGTATGTTATGACACGACCGCTGAAGACAAAGTCCCCAATCAAAATATGTGATTCTGATTGCAGTGGGAGCAACGCACTGTCAATTCAGTCCCATCACTCCACAGGTTGCATACCATATCTCTTTAAGCTTTCCCATCAAAGAAAGCCACAGCCGAGTTGAATAATCTAGTAATCCCCGAATGAGGTGAACCAAACCAGGTATCTTTAGATATCAACAAATTAACTGTTTATTAGAAAAAACTAAAAATCTTAAACACTACTAAGAGAAAATTATTTAAAAATAGAAATAACAGTAGAGTACTTGCAGATTTACACTTCCTGATGAACAGTGCTCTGATTCAAAGTCCACTCGCAATCTTCCAGGGTCCGATGAGGTTAAGGAAAACAGGATCATGACAATTGAGATAAAGGATAAGAAGGAATCACTCATGCTGACGAGTATTTTAAAGAGTATCTTCTTTAAGGAAGAGAACTAGAGGAAGAAATGAATAAACAATAAAATGAGTAAAGGATGTAGATAACATTCATGTGAGATTTCAGCTCTGTCCAAATAGACTGGCAAGAATAGGTGGTGGTAACGGGAAAAAGGGAATGGACTTTGGATATTTTTATGAAAGTGCCTCTGTGTTTTGTTAAATAAATTTTTTCAGGATTCATTTTTAAAAGATTGAAGAAATGTTAAACTTTGGGGTTTTCAGAGGAGATCATGGAAAGGCCACTTGACTTTGAAAAACAGTCCCTGGAAATGTTTTTTAAAAGGGACACTGGGAGGTCTTGTGAGGAAAACACGCATATCCGGAAAACCACTTGACTTCCAGCAACAACAACAAGCCTTTCTGGGAAACGACCTGACTCGTAGCTCAATAAACAACAGAGAACTTTGGACACTTGGAGAAATTGTTTACAAAGAAGTGACAGGTCAAGATTGATGGAAGTCAAAAGGTTGACCTTCTCTGTCAGTTTTGCATTTGAATTGTTTTGAGTTGGGGTGAACAGTATCAAAAAGGGAGAGAACTTCCAAGGAGAGAAGAGAATTCCCAACGAAGGAGAGAAGACCACAACCTAGCTCAGCTTTCCAGCACCTCTCTAAAAGATCCTGAGAACTCCACTGTGTTAACTCATCTTGTCTCCTGTCTTTGAAGAAAAGCTGGCTAAATTAGTTCACAATGCTGCCTGAAAAGAACTGTTCGAAAAGATCACAGTGACCCAGCTATGTGTACTCAGAGACCAGAATGTATGCCAGTTTTGGAATACAATATATCTCATCTGCTGTTTCTTCAAGAATGAGCAAGTATTCGGCACGTGTTGTTTTGTCTGTAATAGAGCTATAAAAACAAAAATCCCTTGACTTTTCTGGTTACTCTGTGTATGTGTGTGAGTGTGAGGGGCTAAGGTAAAAAGGGAACTTTAATATTTCAATCTGTGTGTTTATATTTTATTTAATTACTGCTAAAGATTTGCTTTATAATAAACTGATAATTTTGTTGTTTAGTAAAGAAACCTGGTTGGTGTGTTTTATTCTGGGATAAAAATAGAGTATACAATTGATTGCATGGGTAAGTGGGAAAAAATTTAAATATATGTTGTGACCCGCTCAGAAGTGGAACTAGAATAAACAGTGCACTCCTCCCACCTCGGTTGCAACAATGTTGTGTACTGAACTCCTTTCTTCCACCATATATAAGAAGCCCAACTAGGGAGGAATCACGGCTGGATCTATGACTGGGAAGTGAAATTTAGCAGAGAAGTATGTGTAGAGCAACATCAAGCAACAGCGATCACAACATCATCATGTTTGAGATGCAGATTGAAAAGGAAAATAGTAGGAAAAAGGCCAAAGTAATAGATGGGTAAAAAGATAATTATGAGGGGGTGAGAATGGGACCAGGGAAAATAAACTGGAAAATAATATTGACAAAGGAATAGAACAGCTGTGGACAATGAGTAAAGGAGAAGGGTTTGTACAGATTGCATCCTATAATATCCACACTAATGTTTAGAACTGAATATCCAGTGAGTGATGGGGAAGAGTTTGTACAGATTGTATCCCATAATATCAATATGAAAGTTTTCATGTGTTTATTTTGATTCAATTCCACAAATTCCATAATTGATTAAATTCAGTTTCAGAGTGATTGAGACAAATATCATAGATGCTTTTAAGGGAAACTAGATAAGCACATGAGAGTGAATGGAGTAGAAGGATATGCTGATAGAGTGAGATGACAAGGGTGGGAGGAAACTCTTCTGGAGCATAAACACCAGCAAATACCAATTGTGCTGATAGGCTTGTTTCTGTGCTGTATTTCCACATGTGTAACTTTTCTTGGTTGGATTTGAACTCTGGATTGTTAATCCAGTAACATAGCAAATTGCCTGCCATAACCACAGCCTTTCCCTTAAGCCTGGGCTTGGATTTGATAGTTTTGCCCAGCACTGGGACTGATAGCTGAGTTTGAAAAGTGCAGTCTGAGCGAGTGCGCTTTGTCTAATTTCCCAGGATAAACTAGTACCTGTCAATCAGCTACACTGAGGCAATCTTTTCCTCCGCTTCTAGCACTTCCTGCTCAGAACCAGGGGAGAAATTTCAAAATCTCCATTGAATTTACATTTCTGTCGAGTGCTTTTTATATTAAATGCAGAGAGGGTGAAATTGTCAGAAGCACAAAACGAGCTCATAGTGAATTGACAGCCTGTTTTACCCTTCTCCGACTGCCTTTTCCATTGCCCTCTTGGTGCCTGGGAAGATGGCGAGTAGGCAGAGGAAAGAATGTGGCCAAAGTGTCTGCTCCTGGTCACTATCCAGTGTTCCTGCTGGAAACAGGGGATGAGTGACAGTCAAAGGAGGAAAAAGAGAGGGCGTGCATCTGATGCCTACCTCAGGGGAATAGCAGACTGACATTCACAGTGGAACAGTCTCTAACTGAGGGGTAGCACCTTTAGCAAAGGAGGAGAGTCAGTTGGAGGAAATCATGCTTTTCTTTACTGTTTTACAGAATATTTGCTCCGTACTACACCAGATAATACAGAGAGAATAGACACCACAGATAGATCCTGACCATCGCCCAAGGAAAAACTGCACATTGTCAACCGTGGGAAGACATCCAGCCCTTTCACAGTGTGGCTCAGTACGGAGAAGGGTTGGGCAGTTAAACCATCATCCAGAAATCGGCTGGGTCAGGAGAGCTTTGACATATCCTCAGATCTGAAACTATTCAGTGGTGTGGAGCCTTTCACCAGAACCGATCGTTCTACAGGTTTGGTCATGGGGGATTGATCAGGGTGAGGCTTGAATAAGCGTGAGTGGGCTCCGAGTGTGAGGAGAGTTTCAATTGTTCATTGAGCCTCATGAACCACTGAAACATTCCAACAGGTGAGAGGCTGTTCAAGTGTGAGGAGGGGTCAAAAGACCTCCCAACACAGAAGGTGCATTTGTTTTACCACCTGTGACACAAGGACAGCCACATGGAAGAGAAACCATTCAAGTGTGAGGTGTGCAACCGAGCCTTCGCACAGTCATCAACACTCGTGAATCACCGACGTATCCACACTGGGGAGAAGCCATTCAAGTGTGAGGTGTGTAACAAGGGTTTTGCACAATTAACGGGTCTGGTGAATCACCGACGCGTTCACACTGGTGAGAAACCATTCACTTGCGAGACTTGCAACGCATCATTCTCGCAGTCATCATACCTCCGGGTACACCAACGCATTCACACAGGGGAGAGGCCATTTAAATGTGAGGTGTGTGACAAAACCTTTACACAGTCATCGTATCTCCGAGTCCATCAGAGGATCCACACAGGAGAGAAACCTTTCAAGTGTAAGGTTTGCGATAAGGCTTTCCTGAGATCTTCGACCCTCTTGGAGCACCAACGGATTCACACGGGGGAAAAGCCCTTCAGGTGCGATGTTTGTGACAAGGCTTTCACACAGTCATCCTATCTGCTGAAGCACCAAAGGATCCACACAGGTGAGAAACCCTTCAGGTGTGAGTTCTGTAACAAAGCCTTTACACAGTCAGCATATCTCCTGGTCCATCAACGCACTCACACAGGAGAGAAACCCTACCGGTGTGAGTTCTGTAACAAAGCCTTCACACAGTTTTCAGACCTACTGGAACATCAACGAACCCACACAGGAGACAAACCCTTCCAGTGTGATGTGTGCCAGGAATGTTTCACCTACTCTTCCTCTCTCGACATACATCGATGTCTGCACACAGAATTGGAGCCAGGTCACTGTTAGTTGTTTGTGTTGATTTCCCTTCAGTGCTTGTTCAGGGGAGCTGTTATTCCAAAGCACTGTCTGTCTCAGCAGTGTCTGTCCCTGGAATGTCTCTAACCTCTCCCCCACTATCAGTCCAATAGTTTCAAGAAGGCCAATTTGACCTCTGACCAGATCTCCAAATATCATAATCAGAGGCTCCTATATAAGCTCAGCATCCTTTCAGTACAGCATCAGGTGCAAGTCATTCACTGACTCTCAGTCTCGCCAAGACAATCAGACACTCAGCACTTATCAAGGCTTCAGCTTCTGATCATCCAACATAAGCACACAGGGGGAAGAGCCATTCCTAGGGTAGTAATGGAGGTACTTCAATTAGTCTTAGCATCTCTGCTCTATGGAGGGCTGAATCAGCCAGCGGTCCCAATCCTCATCAGCGATCCCAGCTGGTAAGTTAGCAGGAGGACAGAACATGTCTCGGCCATGACATTCTCCATTGTCTTGCAACATTCACTCTCTTGGTCTACACATGATGAATGCCCCCTCGAGCAGAGCACTAGGGGTTAACCAGTGGCCACAGTCTGTACAAAAGCAAAGTACTGCAGATGCTGGAAATCTGGAATAAAAACAGAAAATGCTGGAAATCCTCAGCAGGTCAGGCAGCAGCTGTGGAGAGAGAACTCTTCTGCTGGTGTAGTTTTCACACCAAGTGAAAAGCAGGTTCCAGCACTTGGCTTAAACTTTGCTGTACCTCCAAGCAAATTCCAACTGAGGAAATTATCCAACAGATTGAAGCAAGTCACAGGAAACTCAACTGAGCAACAGCAGATAGCAGACGACTCTAAGTTAATCAAGCCCTCTCCGCAGTGATAGCATCCAAATCCAATTTCAAAAAATAGAGAAAGCAGCAGTTAGCAACCTTTATTCAGACCCTTCAATTCATATACTCATTGCCGACAAGGTAAATGCCAGTGTCATCATGGGCTGAGATGAATATAAAAACAAGATTCAATAACTCCGCAACACAGACACATCCAAGTAACTGCCCAGGGACCCTTCCCTAGCCATTGAGAGGAAGATCAACAGCAAATGTCTCTCTCCACACTAGGACAATGCTCTCCACAAGCCTTTCTGCAACAAATACTTCTTCCTGTCCAATTTTATTCAGACAACCCAAGATTGTTATGGAAGTGCTTCTATATTTTTTGTTAAGTATATGTTTTTGAGGACTTGTATTTATATTATGGAGTTGAATTCATTGGAAGGCTGAAGATTTAATAGAAGCTGGACTTTGCTTTGTTGTTGACAGTTCATTGAAAGGACACTGAGATGTTGTTTAAAAACAACCTTGCTGGAAGTCATGTGCTTTACGCAATAAACAACAGAAACCTTGGTGACCTGGAGAGATGCTAACAGAGAAGTGGCAGGTCAAGATTTATAGGGGTTAGGAGGCTTGATCCTTGAAATATTGTTTCTGATTTTGCCTTGGACAGTGTGTTGGGGTGTGAACTGTTTTTAAGACCGTTGGAGAAAATGAGCCAAGAGAGCAGCCACCAGCAGCGCACCCTCTTCCATCTCTTTGAGAACTTCCTGAGAATCAAGTGTAAGAAATCGAGAAACTGATGATGCATTTCTCCTGAAAAGCCTGCCAAACTGATCCTTAATGTAACCAGAAAAGAACTGCTCTAGAAAGATACCAGTGACAGCCATCTATGTGTATTTGGGATGCCAGACCAAAAAAGGGACAACTGACATCTTTCCATATCTTCTATTTGTCTTCAAGAATTATCATATATTTGGCCAAAGTATTCTTTTTAGTCATTTCTTTGCAACAGACCTTTGCCGAGAGAATTTCTGTACTTTTATCAGTGTGTGTGTGAGTTTGTGTGTGCTGAGAAGCACTATGGACTTGCTTGGCCCAGTCGAGAGGTATGGGGTTACTTTCCCTTCGAACACAAAACCTTGATAACCTTCAGGAATCCTATTAACTTTTCCTGCACTGGCCATAGTAAACTTCCTGGGTTGCACTCTTACTGCGGTTAAAGCCACAGCTTGTTCTGCGGTGCTTTCCATCAGGGTCCCGTCTTCACTGAGTGGGTGTGCCCAGATTAATCCTACAGGTTTTCCCTTTAGTTTCCAGCAGTCAGCTCTTAATTGCCCTGCTTTATTACAATGGAAGCACACAGGTCTCCAGGTCTCACTCTTGCTCACAGCACTTTCCTTTTTGGCTGGAGGAGGGCCCCCTGTGCTCCTGCTTTCCTTTCTCTCCCAGGACTGCCTGGGCTTCGATCACCTTCCCACCCTTTGTCCTTTTCGGATTTGTGGTGGTGATCAGGAAAGGTTCTCCCCTGGGAAAACAACTTATAAATTAAAGCAAACCCATCAGCCAGAACGGCCGCTTGCTGGGCTCTCTGGACCCACTGCTCCTCTACATGGGTCTTTATTGAGAGTGGGAGAGAGTGCTGGTGTGACCATGGCCGTTTGTAGCAGTCAACCCGGAATGCTAGCTCGTCCACCTACAACGTCTGGGTAATCAAAAGTCCATTGTGGACTGAATGTGTCAGGGAAGGGTCTTTTGTCCCTTTTGAGAACGGTTTGTAAATATGCAAATATCTTTCCGGTCAAGGGTATGGTGTTTTTTTTTTTAAAAAAGCAAGTTCTTTCTTTACTCCAGTAACAGTTTAAAATCAATGTTCATGTGGTCAAATTAATATGCCTCATTCTTGGCAGAATATACAGCAAACCACAATCAACCTGACTGATACAATGATCAGTTTTGATGTTGAGTCGCAGTTTAGCAGTGTACCTGTCCTGAAAGCCTGTCTTATTATGAAACAATGCTTAGAAGTCGACTGTTCCTTACCTAACAGAACTGCGATGTTACTGGACTACATTTACAATCATCCACTGATGTGCCTCAACTCAATATCATTTCAATGGGAGTTTCCTATTTCAAACAATCAAATGAAGCTGCTATGGGATTTCCACTGTCACCAATCTTCACCAACATTTTCATGGAAGACTTTGAACAAGCAGCACTTCAATCAGCTACTCTTCAATCTAAACTCTGGGTCCCATATGTTGATGACACTTTTGTCATAAGGGAACATGATAGGAGAGATCTGAATGGTTTTCTACAGCATCCTAACCAACATATGAACATCAATTTCACCCCGGAGACGGAACAACAAATTTCCATACCAGTCCTTGCTGTTCTTGTTACCCAGTCTTATAACAAACACCAGCATACCAGGTCTACCACAGGTCCATTCATACTGATAGATACCTGAACTACCATTCCTTTCATCATTCCTCTACACTTCAATTGGTCTCCAACACCCTCATCCAAACAGCCTATTCCATTAGCGATAAAAAAACATCTACGACAAGAACTTTTCCATATCAAGTGTACACTTCTACTTAATGGATTTCCTTCCCACAAGATTAATACACATCCACGTGTTATTCACACTGGAGCAATTACGAAGACTAAGACAAGAGTCAGCCTCCCATACATCAGCTCCACCTCAAAGAGACTACAATTGCATACTCTAGTCAGCGGACATGGAGGTCCAACATAAGTCATCCAAGAATCTGCACTCCATCCTTCTTACCCACAAAGACAAGAAACAATCTCACAACAAATCATAATTTACAGCATACCATGTGACTGTGGATTCATCTACATCGGAGAAACAGGCCACAGCCTACACGCCAGACTCAAGGAACACCAAGCCTGCTTCAAACACAGTGAATGGGACAAGTCAGCTATCATCAAGCACACTCAATTCAATAACCACGGCTTCGAATGGTCCAACTTCAAACTCAATATTGATTCCAGAAGGCAATACAGGGCCTGACTGGAAGGCGAGGTGCTGTTCCTTGAAATTGCGTTGTTGTTCACTGGAACACTGCAGTAAGCCAAGGACAGAAATATGGGCATGAGAACAAGGTGGTGAACTATTTAACACTCCATTTGCATTCTGTTCCATGATATCTCTGTCATTTAATCTCTCCCCCCTCCGTCCTATCACAGCCCTTCCTTCTTGTTCTTCTTCCCTACCTCCCCCCTTTCACTTGCTCAAAGACTGTTACATTTCTAACTTTTGCCAGTTCTGATGAAGGGTTACAGAGCTGAAATGTTAATTCTGTTTCTCTCTACACAGATGTTGCCAGACCTGCTGAGTATTTCCGGCACTTTCTATTCTCATTTCAGAGTTCCAGCATCTGCAGCATTTTTCTCTTATTTTGGTGTAGTCAGTCTATCTAATACCTCCTCCTTATCAATTTTAAATTCTTCTCGTGTATTAATTACCTCCTCTTTCACCATAACATGGGTAGCATCTTCTTCCTTGGTAAAGACAGGAGCAAAGTATTCATTTAGCACCTCAGCTATTGCCCCACCTCCATGTGTAAATCTCCCTTTTTGGTCCCGATTTGGCCCCTCTTCTCCTTTTACCATCCTTTTACTATTTATATGCCTATAGAAGACATTGGAATTCTCTTTTATGTTGGCTGACAGTCTCTTTTCATACTCCCTCTTTGCTTCTCTTATTTGCCTTGTCATGTCACCTCTGAACCTCTATATTCAGGCTGGTTCTCCATTGTATTATCCACCTGACATCTGTCATAAGCACCCTTTTTCTTCTTCGTCTTCATTTCTATCACTTTTGTCATCCAGGGAGCTTTAGTTTTGTTTGCCCAACTTTTCCCCTTTGTGGGAATATAACTTGACTGTGCTCGACTATCTCTTTGTTCAGCTACTGATTTTCCTGCCAACCTTTGATTCCAATTTATTTGGCCCAGACCCATCTTACCCCATTGAAGTTGGCTACCCTAAGTTTTTCTTCATCCATTTTCATAGCCTATCTAAACCTTATGATACAAGGATCACTATCCCCTAAATGTTCTCCGACTGATATTTGATCCAATTGGCCCACCTCATTCCCTAGACCTAGGTCCAGCAGTGCCTCCTGCGCCTCTCCCTCCTGCATCTCTCCTTCCTTTGCCTTCCTCCTGTATCCCTCCCTCCTCTGCCTCTCCCTGCTGCACACCTCCCTCTTTTGCCTCTCCCTCCTGCACCCCTCCCTCCTCTGCTCCTCCCTCCTCTGCATGTGCTGGTCCCAGCCCAGCAGGTCATCGCTGCTTTGAATTCTGAGACTCTTCCTATCTGCTGTCAATCACAACTGAGGCAGCAAACCCATGCCCACGCTGATGTTGTCAGTCTGAAAGGGTCCGAGTGTGAAAAATGCTGTAGCCCCACTGGAAATCTCTGCATTATATCAGCCGGGGTGGTGGGGACTGAGACAGAAGCAGTAACAGCTGAGCTTTTATTCACAAAGACACAATGAGCACTTTAACCCCATGCAGTCAGCCAGTGGGAAGCCAGTGTTTTTTTGGGTCTTCAGATTTCCCTCAATGTGTGTCAGGACCAGGAGTCAGTCACTGGGAAAGTGAATCAGCAGCTGTCACCTGGGTGACACTGAAGCTGTTCCAGCAGCTCCTCCATCTCCAAAGCTGTCAATGAGTGAACAGTAACTCTGCTGCTGCCTCTCTCATTGACTGCTTTCAATTAACACAGCCTCACAGGAACAAGAGCAACACCCACATTCATCGCGCTGATTGGATGAGCACAATGATTGACAATCCCACAAGGGGGGTCTCAATGTAATTCAGTCTCTGATTGGCTCAACACATTGATTGACAGTCCGATAGAGGGCAGAGTTTCAGTGAACCTCAGTCTCTGAATGGCTGAGCACAGTGACATTTTGTCAGTGGTTGGGATTTCATTCAGTAGCTGATTGGCTGCAAGAGTAGCAGCAGAGTTTGTACAGATTGTATCCCATAATATCCACACTAATGTTCAGGACTGAATATCCAGTGAGTAAGAGAGCAGAGCCTGGCAGAGAGAGAGTAGGAATCCAGTGGGAGGGAGGAAGAGAAATAGAGAGTCCATGCACCTTGGGAGAGGGAGAAAAAGAGCAGGGAGTCAGGGGAGAGAGAGCAGGGATCCAGAGACAGAGAGTGCAAGCAACAGAGGAAGAGAGCAGGGGCCCAGTGGGAGAGAGAGAACTGGGACTCGAGGGCTGAGGAAGGGGGAGAGAGTCGGTGTTGAGTACACAGATGGTACAGCTTGATGTTGGGATTGGTACAAGCTCATTCAAGCCAATTCTGACACCACACCACAGGAAAGATGTGAAGGCATTAGAGAGAACGTAGAAAAGATTTATGAGATTGGTTCCAGGGATGAGGGACTTCAGTTACATGGATAGACTGGAGAAGCTGTTCCCACAGGGAAGAGAAGTTTGAGAGGAGATTTGGTAGAGATGTTCAAAATCATGAGCAGTCTAGACAGAGTCGATAGAGAGAAACTGTTCTCATTGGTGGAAGAGTCGAGAACCAGAGGACATTGATTTAAGGTGATTGATAGAAGAAGCAACTTGGACATGAAGAAAAACTTTTTAATACAGTCTTTACCATGTTTCACAGCTTCAGGACCCCAGACACAAAGACAACACTGACACCTGCAGCTCTAACTAGTTACCACTTTAAATCAAATCAAACTTCCAGGCTGCAGCTTCGAGTGGGAAAAGCATTCTGTCCACAGCCTTGGGACTTAACCCCTTAGAAACTGAATCTAGTACAACAGAAATATTCTAAGTTATTGTCAGCCGTGGTTTAGTTAACACTCTCACCTCGGAGTCAGAAGGTTGTGGGTTCAAGGCCCATTCCAGAGATTTGAGCACTGAGGCTGACACTCCAGTGCAGTACTGAGGGTGTTAAACTGAGGCTCCCTCTGTCCACTCAGGTGGACATAAAAGATCACAGGGCACTATTTCAAAGAAGAGCAGGGGAGTTATCCCCGGGATCCTGGTCAATATTTATCCCTCAATCAACATCACAAAAACAGATTAGCTGGTCATTATCACATTGCTGTTTGTGGGATCTTGCTGTGTACAAATTGACTGCTGCATTTCCTACATTATCACAGTGACTGCACTTCAATATTACATCATTGGTTGTGAGGTGTTTTAGGACATCTGGTGGTCATGATAGGTGCTATATAAATGCAAGTTCTTTTTTAAGTTAAAAAAAAATCCAACACAGGCAATCCAGGCAAAATCCATTGATCCACATTTACTGTCCCCACAGTTCAGTAACCTGTTGACCCTCCCTGGACACCAGTCTCCCAGTGAGGGGTCAGCACCTTCAGAGACAGGAGAGAATCGGAGGAAACTCATTCATTATTTTATTGTGTTGCAGGAGTATCTCACCGTATTAAATCAGAGAATAGAGAGTGAATAGACACCACACCCAGTCAAGACCTGAGGACATCACCCCAGGGACAATTCCACAGAAAAAGCATCTCCAATAAATCTGATTGGTCAGGAGAAGTGAAATTGACCAGTGTCCAGCGTCCAATCAAAACCAAAGCTTCCATCAGTTTGGCTGTGGGATATCAGTCAGTCCAGGAGATGGAGGGAGTGTAACGGGTGAGATTGGAAAGAAGTCTCTCAGGTTCCATAAGCAGTGGTTTTCACACAGTCATTGGTGTTCCTGAAACACTGGAACATCCACTCAGGTGAAAGGTCATTCACAGTGAGGGACGTAAGGACTGCTTCGAGTGTGAGGAGGACTTTGAGTGTTCATTATACCTTGTGAAGCATTGGCAGATCCTGACAGGTGTCTGACGTTTGCTGAGGGCTTTATATGATTGTTGGACCTCCTCATCCACAGACGGTGAGAGTGTAGACAGTCTTAGTGATACCATTGTGTCTCCTGTAACACGAGGGCAGCTACATGGCAGAGAAAGCAATTGAATGTGGACAATTTGACAGAGTCTCTGCAAGTTCATCAGGCCCTGTGAATCCCCAATCCACCAACACAGAGGAGAGGTGGTTCTAGTGTGAAGTGTGTGAGAAGACCTTCGTACGGTTATCATACCTCCTGAAACACCAACACACCCACACAGGAGAGAAACTGTTCAAAGTCGAGGTGTGTGACAAAACTTTCTCTCAATCAGTGGTGGGAAATCTTTTAGGAAAGATAATTCGGGACAAAAATAATAGTCTCTTGGACAAATGTGGATTATTTAAGGAAAGCCAGCATGGATTTGTTAAGAGAAAATCGTGTTTAACTAACTTACTTGTGTTTTTTGGTGAGATAACAGAGAGGGTTGATGAGAGTAATGCAGTTGATGGTGTATGTGGGCTTCCAAAAGGCATTTGATCAACTGCCACATAACAGGCTTATCAGCAAAGTTAGAGCCCATGGAATAAACAGGACAGTAGCAGCATAGATAGGAAATTGGCTGAGTGACAGGAAAGAGTGTGGTTTTGAACGGTTGTTTTTCAGACTGGAGGAAGGTATATAGTGGATTTCCCCAGGGGTCAGTGTTAGGACTCCTCCTTTTCTTTACATATATTAATGACCTCGATTTAGGTGGACAGGGCACAATTTCAAAATTTACAGATGACACAAAACTTGGCAGTGTTGTGAACTGTGAGCAGTACAGTGATAAACTTCAAAAGGACATGTGCAGGCTGGTGGAATGTGCAGACATGTGGCAGGTGGAATTTAATGCAGAGAAGTGTGAAGTGATTCATTTTTGCAGGAAGAATGAGGACAGGCAACATAAAAAAAGGGTACAATTCTAAAAGGGGTGCAGGAGCAGAAGGTCCTGGGGGTATATGTGCACAAATCATTGAAGGTTGCAGGGCAGCTTGAGAAAGCAATTAATAAAGTATATGGGATTCTGGGCTTTATAAATAAGGGCATAGAGTACAAGAACAAGGAAATTATGATAAACCTGTATACAGCATTAGTTTGGCTTCAACTGGATTATTGTGTTCAGTTCTGGGCACTACACTTTAGCAAGGATGTTCAGTTATTAGAGGGGGTGCAGAAAAGATTCACGAGAATGGTTTCAGGGATGAGGGACTTCAGTTATGTGGATAGGTTGAAGAGGCTGGTGCCCTTCATGCAGAAGAGAAGATGAACAGGAGATTTGATAGAGGTGTTCAAAATCATGAGGAGTCTGTGCAGAGTAGATAGAGAGAAATTGTTCTCATTGATGGAAGAGAACCAGAGAACAGCGATTTAAGGTGATTGGGCAGCAGAGCGGTGCAGTGGTTAGCACCGCAGCCTCACAGCTCCAGCGACCCGGGTTCGATTCTGAGTACTGCCTGTGTTTGAAAGTTCTCCCTGTGACCGCGTGGGTTTCCGCCGGGTGCTCCAGTTTCCTCCCGCAGCCAAAGACTTGCAGGTTGATAGGTAAATTAGCCATTGTAAATTGCCCCTAGTGTCGGTAGGTGGTAGGAGAATTGTGGGGACGTGGTAGGGAATATGGGATTAATGTAGGATTAGTATAAAATGGGTGGTTGATGGCACAGACTCGGTGGGCCGAAGGGCCTGTTTCAGTGCTGTATCTCTAAATAAATAAAAGCAGCAATGGCAACATGAGGAAAAACATTTTTATGCAGCAAGTAGTTAGGATCTGCCAGAGAGTGTGGTGGAGGCAGATTCAATCAAAGGTTTCAAACAAGAATTGGATAATTATCTGAAGAGAAAAATTTGCAGGGCTACAGGAAAAGGCGGGGAAGTGAGATTAGGAGAGTTGCTTTTGCAGAGAGCCAACATGAACACGAAAGGTTGAATGGCCTCCTTCTGTGATGTAATCATTCTATGATTTATGATTCTATGATATGGGCAGGGATCTGGGAGATGACAACACATTCAAGTAAGATAGACTCTGCGGTTTTTGGGACCAGTGGGAGAACGTGTGTGCGAGCTGTGGTCTGAATAGATGACTTGTTGAATGTTCTGTTAGCTGCACTGAACCTGGTTTCAAAGCTTGTTTTTTTTGGAGCCAGAACCTAACTGAAAAGAAAGCAAAAACTGAAACAGAAACTGAGACCAAAACTTCAGGTTTCTAGGGAAAGCGAAACTGTTTGGAACCAGATAAAAAGGGCACAGAGCCACCCAAGCTCACATCACACAGGAGTGGAGTGCCAGCAGGCTGAAGAGGGTGAAGGCTGGATCCAGGAACTGTTACTGTTACTTAAAGTAATTGATTAACCAAACCCGGCCATACAATGCATAGGGCTGTCACTGAAGGACTCGGATAAAGGTAATACAGGTGGATCCAAGCCATCAAGACTGTTGTGAGCAGAGTTGAGGAGGTTCTGGCACAGTGCACCATTTTGGTGAAGTCTGTACCTGTGGAGTCCGGGTTGAAGGGGAACTGCTATCGAATGAGAAACGGTGACTGCATCTTGGAAGAAAGGAGCTGGAGATCTACCTGAGGAAATTCAGAGCTTTGAAGAACATTTTTTGCTGTAATTGGTGTCCTGCATGCTAAATGGACTTCCCAGTAAATCCATCAGTTCGATCTTTGTTGTATCTGATAGTTAATGTGTAATTTGTAGTATATATATTGAATGTGATCTGTCTGATAATTCATGTTTAATTTATGTTAATTTTGGTTCGATTGTTAAAGTAAAAGTAATAAAAGAGAAATCTTGTCTTTTTTTTTTAATTGGGGTCATTCAAGTACATTTGGTTCTTTTGGTTTGTTGATCTCCATCGAGATCAAGGGTTTGGTGAGGAAAGGAAGGGTGGAGTTTGTAAGGATGATGGGGCCAAGGGTTGGCGTTTTTGAGGAGAGGGGGCGTGATCACAGATTTAAAGGAGATAGGGATAGTACCTGAAGAGAGGGAACCGTCAACAATATTAGCTAACTTGGGGATGAGGAAGGGAAGTTGTGTGTACAGCAGTTTAATGGGATTAGGCTTGAGAGAGCAGGAGGTGGGTCTCATCGACAAGATGAGCTTGAAGAGGGCATGAGGGGAGATAGGAGAGAAACCAGAGAAAGGTGCGAGTTCAGGGAGCAGGAGGGAGCTTTAGAGTAAGTTGGACCCAGTGAACAGGCGAAAGGGAGGGTCGTGGCACGGCAGCTGATTGGATGGTCTTGATCCTCATGGCAAAGAAGTCCCTGAGCTCCTCACAATTGATTTAGACGTGAATGTAGGATGTATGATCAGTAAGTTTGCAGATGACACGAGAATTGGTGGTGTCATAAATAGTGAGGAGGAAAGCCTTAGATTACAGGACGATATAGATGGACTGCTAAGATGGGCGGAGCTGTGGCAAATGGAATTTAATCCTGAGAAGTGTGAGGTGATGCATTTTGGGAGGACTAACAAGGCAATGGAATATACAATGGATGGTAGGAACCTAGGAAGTACAGAGGGTCAGAGGGACCTTGTCCATAGATCACTGAAGGCAGCAGCATAGGTAGATAAGGAGATTAGAAAGGCATATGGGATGCTTGCCTTTATTAGCCGAGGCATAGAATTGCTGTATAAAATGTTAGTTAGGCCACAGCTGGAGTACTGTGTACAGTTCTGGGCACCACACTATAGGAAGGATGTGATTGCACTGGAGAGGGTGCAGAGGAGATTCACCAGGATGTTGCCTGGGCTGGAGCATTTCAGCTATGAAGAGAGACTGAAAAGGCTAGGGTTGTTTTCCTTGAAGCAGAGAAGGCTGAGGTGGGACATGATTGAGGCATACAAAATTATGAGGGGTATTGATAGGTTAGATAGGAAGAGACTTTTACCCTTAGTGGAGGGGTCAATAATCAGGGGGCATAGATTTAAGGTAAGGGGCAGGAGGTTTAGAGGGGATTTGAGGAGAAATTTTTTCACCCAGAGGGTGGTTAGAATCTGGAACTCACTGCCTGAAGGGATGGTAGAGGCAGGAACCCTCATAACATTTAAGAAGTATTTAGATGAGCATTTGAAATGCCATCGCATACAAGGCTACAGGCCAAGTGCTGGAAAATGGGATTAGAATAGTTAGGTGCTTGATGGCTGGCATGGACACGATGGGCCGAAGGGCCTGTTTCTGTGCTGTATAACTCTATGACTCTAATTATTGTTGGGTGTGGAAGGTTTGCAGTAAGAAAAAAGAAGTCCGGCATTATCTTTGCATTCCAGGATAATCCTGTGTTAGTGAGCAATTTTAGCCAATGAGTACAAGACCCAAAGGTGCTTTAGACAGATGTGGTCCAGCCAGATCTGGTGTTGAATGGCTAAACCAGTTGTCTGCCATATCCATTCAAGTCCACGTCTCTTGGATTGAAGGGAGTAGAGATGAGGGCTGTACCGGGGGAAAGGCCAGGGTGAGAGAGAGTAATGGTTTTATTGGGGCTAGGCATTGAAGGTGGAGATGAGGGTGCAGTTAAGCAAATCGATAGCTGCAGAAATGTTGTGGTAAACTGAAAGACAAAGGCTGGATACTTGGGATTTTGAAAGTGCAGTTGCAAGTGAATTGGGGAGAGTTTTTTTTCCCCCAGAGGCAGATACAGAAGGAAGTAGGTCTGGGGGTGGCGGGTGGGGATGTAGGCGCAGAGTGATAAAAAGAAGTGATCAGAGATGGCCTTACATGTGATTGATATGATGGGAGTAGCGAGGCCACGTGAGATGACAGATGAAGGGGCGGCCATGAATATGAGTTGGGAAATTTACATGGAGGGAGAGAATAAGGGATAAGAGGTCAGTGAACTTAGAGGAGACAGAGCATGATGAGTTGAGATGGAGGTTGAAGTCACCTAGGTTAAGTTCAGAGGTTGAGAGAGTTGAGAGGTGCAGAGGCTGAGAGAGAGATTGAGAGACACAAAGACATAATCAGAGGAAGACAGAGATAGAGGAAGACAAAATGAGAGAGACAGGAAGAGAGTGAGAAAGAGGGAGCAAGTCAGGGACAGCAGAGAGTAAGAGTAATGGAGAGATAGTGACAGATATAGAGACAGTGAGAAAGTGAGAGTGGGAGACAGACAAATACCAAGACAAAGTAAGGGATACAACCCAAAAGAGAAGGAAAGAGACAGAAAACAGACAGACAGGGAGAGGGAGACAGAAAGAGAGAGAGTGGCAAACAGAGAGAGTGTTAGAGAAAAAGAGGTAGAGAGAGACATGCAGAGACGGAGAGATAGAAAGAATGTCAAAGAGAGTCAAAGGGAAAGACAGAGAGAGGCAGGGAGAGAGACATTGAGAATGAGAGTGAGAGGGAAAGGGAGTGTGACCATGAAAGAGACAGCAGGAAAGACAGAGAGCAAGAGACAGAGACACACAAGACAAAGACTGACACAGGGGCAAAGAGAGAGAAAGAAATAGTAAGAGACAAAATGAAACAGGGTGACACAGAGAGACAGTGAGAAAAATAGACAAACAGTGAGATTGAGATAAAGAGAGAAAGCGACAAAGGGAGAGATAGTGACCGATAGAGACAGGGGAAGACAGGCAAGGTGAGAGAGAAAATGTGAGTGAGACTGAGAGGGTCACAGAGACATGGAGAGACAGAAACAGTGACACCTGCACAGTGAGAGAGACAGACACACACAGACTGAGACACAGCAGAAGACAGAGCGAGAGGAAAGCCATCTGTAACAGTCTACAAAAGAGAACACCCCCTACTCTTGTAGCCAGAATTCCTCACAGAGATCTTCAGGAAAATTGGAGCAGGGCATTTGGACTTAAATGTGGGAGGCATCATTGGTAAATTTGCTGATGACACAAAAATTGGCCATCTAGTCCGTGAAGGGGATAGCTGTAGACTCCAGAGTGATATCGATGGTTTGGTTGAGTGGGCGTAAAAGTGGCAAATGGAATTCAATCCAGAGAAATGTGAGGTAATGCATTTTGGGCGGGCAAATAAAGCGAGGGAATACATAATAAAGGGGAGGATATTGAGAGGGGTAGAAGAAAGACCTTGGAGTGCATGTCCACAGGTCCCTGAAGGTGACAGGACAGGTAGATAGAGTGCTGAAGAAGGCAAATGGAATGCTTTCCTTTATTGGCCGAGGTATAGAATACAGAAGCAGGGATGTAATGCTAGAACTGTATAAAACGCTGGTTAGGCCACAGCTGGGGTATTGCTTACAGTTCTGGTCACCACTTTACAGGAAGGATATAATTGCACTGGAGAGAGTACAGAGGAGATTTACAAGGGGTTGAAAGTTGCAGCTTTGAGGAACAATTGGATTGGCTAGGGTTGTTTTCCTTAGAACAGAGGAGGCTGAGGGGTGACTTAATAGATGTGTACAACATTATGATGGGCCTAGATAGAGTAGCCAGGAAGGACCTGTTTCCCCTAGCGGAGAGGTCAATTACCAGGGGCACAGACTTAATGTGATTGGTAGAAGGATTAGAGGTGACATGAGGACAAACCTTTTCACCCAGAGGGTGGTAGGTGTCTGGAATTCACTGCCAGGAATGGTGGTGGAGACAGAAACCCTCAACATATTTAAAAAGGTACCTGGACATGCACCTGAAGTACTGTAACCTGCAAGGCTACGGACCAGGTGCTGGAAGGGGGAATTAGATTGGGCAGCTTTTATTTTCCGGCCAGCACAGACACGACAGGCTGAGTGGCCTCCTTCTGTGCTGTAATTTTTCTATTTAGGAAAAATAAAGGAGATTTACTGAGACAAGGAAGGGCGGCACAGTGGTGCAGTGGTTAGCACCGCAACCTCACAGCTCCAGGGACCCGGGTTCGATTCCGGGTACTGCCTGTGTGGAGTTTGCAAGTTCTCCCTGTGTCTGCGTGGGTTTTCTCCGGGTGCTCCGGTTTCCTCCCACAAGCCAAAAGACTTGCAGGTTGATAGGTAAATTGGCCATTATAAATTGTCACTAGTATAGGTAGGTGGTAGGGAAATATAGGGACAGGTGGGGATGTTTGGGAGGAATATGGGATTAGTGTAGGATTAGTATAGATGGGTGGTTGATGTTCGGCACAGACTCGGTGGGCCGAAGGGCCTGTTTCAGTGCTGTATCTCTAATCTAAAAAAAAATCTAATCTATTCTGTGCAAAGGAAAAGAGATAGCAAGAATGGGAAGGAAATTTAGTGAGAAGGGAAAGAGATTTAGTGAGAAAAGAAATGGAGGTTTAATGAGAGGGGAGAGAGAATTTTATTGAGATGTGATTTCACGAAAGTGGACTGGAAACAGCTACTTGAAGGCAAATCAGTGTTAGGGCAGTGGGAGGCATTCAGGAGGAGATAGGATTCAGAGCAAGTCTGATCCCTTAAAGAAAAAGGGTGGGACTAACAAATCACGATTTTTCTGGATGCTGTGACCCCACGGCTGCTGACCTCCTCTGCGATCTCCATCCAGGCTTGCTTAGTCAGGCAGGAGGACTCTTCCTGCCACCCCTTGGAAAGAGGGTCTCCCACTTTTCCCTTGCAGCCTGGAGGCATCACTAAACCATGGGGCCATCCAGTGTCTTGCCTCGGACATGGTCCCAGTTCACTCAAGCTTCATCCTGATGGTCAGCAATCCTGGTGCAGGGGGGAGCCAGGAGCTGCAGTAGCAGCAAGTAGCTACAGCAGTGGTGCAGGAGCTACAGTCCCAGCAAACAGCTGCAGTCCCAGAAAACAGCTACAGCAGTGGCGCAGGAGGGTGCAGGAGCTACAGCCCCAGCAAACAGCTACAGCCCCAGCAGACAGCTACAGCAGTGGTGCAGGAGGAACATAGGAACATAGGAGCAGGCCATTCAGCCCATCGAGCCTGACCCGCCATTCAAAATGATCATGGCTGATCATCCACTTCAATGGCTTTTTCCCACACTATCCTCATGTCCCCCTATGTCACTTGTATTTAGAAATCTATCAATCTCTGTCTTAAACATACCCAATGACTGAGCTTCCACAGCCCTCTGGGGTAGAGAATTCCAAAGATTCACAACCCTCTGAATAAAGACTTTTCTCCTCATCTCTGTTCTAAGTGGCCTTCCCCCTTATTTTGAAATTGTGTCCCCTGGTTCTAGACTTCCCAACCAGGGGAAACATCATAGCTGCATCAACACTGTCTATCCCTTTAAGTATTTTGTAGGTTTCAATGAGATCACCTCTCATTTTTTGAAACTCTAGAGAATACAGGCCCAGTTTCCCCAATCTCTCTTCATATGACAGTCCTGCCATCCTGGGAACAAGTCTGGTGAACCTTCGTTGCACTCCCTCTAGACAATCATATCCTTCCTAAGGTAAGGGAACCAATATTTCACACAGTACTCCAGATGCAGTCTAACCAAGGTTTTATACAATTGAAGCAAGACTTCACTAGTCCTGTACTCAAATCCTCTTGTGATAAAGGCTAACATACCATGAACCTTCCTAATTGCTTGTTGCACCTACATGTTAGCTTACAGTGACTTATTGACAAGAACACCCAGGTCCCTTTGTACATCTACACTTTCTAATTTCTTACCATTTAAGAATTACTCTGCACATCTATTCCACCTACCAAAGTGGATAACCTCACATTTTCCCATATTATATTTCATCTGCCACATTCTTGCCCACTCACTAAGTCTTTCCAAATGCCCTTGAAGCCACTTTGCATCTTCCTCATATCACAAATTCCCACCTAGTTTTGTTTCATCTGCAAACTTGGAAATACTACATTTGGTCCCCACATTCAAATCATTGATATGTATTGTGAACAGCTGGGGCCCAAGCACTTATCCCTGCGGTACCCTACTAATCACAGCCTGTCAATGCAAGAATGACTTGTTTATTCCTATTCTCTGCTTTCTGCTTGCTAACCAATCCTTAATCCATGCCTTTATATTACCTCCTATCCCATGTGCTTTAATTTTGCTAACCAACCTCCTGTGGGGGACTTTATCAAAAGCCTTTTGAAAATCCAAGTATACCACGTCCACCGACTCCTCTTTATCAATTCTGTTAGTAACATCCTCAAAAAACTCCAACAGGTTCGTCAAACATGATTTCCCATTCATAAATCCATGTTGACTATGCCCAATCAGATCATTATTATCCAAGTGTCCATTTATCACATCCTTTAGAATTGATTCTAGTATTTTCCCAACGACTGATGTAAGGCTAACAGGTCTGTAATTCCCTGTTTTCTCGCTCCCTCCCTTCTTAAATATTGGGGTGACGTTTGTGACCTTCCAATCTGCAGGAACTGCTCCAGAATCTATAGAATTTTGGAAGATGATCACCAATGCATCCACTATCTCCATAGCGACCTCTATCAACTCTCTGGGATGTAGAATATCAGGTCCTGGGACTTATCAACCTTCAGGCCCATTAATTTCTCCAATACAACCTTTGTACTAATACTAATTTCCTTCAATTCCTCATTTTCCCTAATCCCTTGGATCTCTAATTCTGGGAGATTTCTTGTATCTTCTTCAGTGAAGACAGACACAAAGCATTTAGCTTCTCTGCCATTTCTCTATTTCCCATGATAAATTCTCCTGACTCTATCTGTAATGGACCCACATTTGTCTTAGCCAAACGTTTCCTTTTTACATACCTATCAAAGCTTTTACAGTCTGTTTTTATATGTTTTTTGCTAGCTTACATTCATATTCTATTCTCCCTTTCTTTATCAGTTTCTTTGTCCTCCTTTACCATATTCTAAAATCCTCCCAATCCTCAGGTTTACTACTATTTCTGGCAACTTTATAGGCTTTTTCTTTTAATCTTATACAATCCTTAACTTCCTTTGTTAGCCACGGTTGACTGCCTTTACTTTTGGGGTTTTTGTGCCTTGAGGAATGTATGGTTGCTGTAAACTATGTAATAATTATTTAAAGACTATCCATTGCCTATGTACTGTCATACCTTTTAATGTATTTTCCCAATCCACTTCAGCCAATTTGCCCCTCATACCTTCATAATTTCCTTTGTTCAAATTTAACACCCTGGCTTCAAATTGAACGACCTCACTTCCAAACATGATGTAAAATTCTATCATATTATGGTCACTCATCCCTAAAAGGTTCTTTTACAACAAGATTATTAATTAGCCCTTTCTCATTACATAATATTAGATCTAAAATAGCCTGTCCTCTAGTTGGTTCATTAACATACTGCTCCTGAAAACCATCGCTAATACGCTCCAGAAACTTGTCCTCCACAGGATTAGTGCTCATTAGGTTTACCCAGTCTGTATGCAGATTGAAGTCACCCAAGAGTACTTTATTACCCATGCTACATGCTTCTCTAATCTTCTGATTAATTCCATGCACCACACTACCACTACTGTTTGGAGGCCTATAAACAACTCCTACCAATGTTTTCTGCCCCTTGCTATTTCTTAGCACCACCCAAACAGATTCCACATTTTGTTCTTCTGATCTGAGATCCTCCCTTACTAATGTACTCATCTCATCCCTTATTATTAGTGCAACACCACCTCCTTTTCCTTTTTGCCTGTCGAACATCCTTGAATATTCAGTTCCCAGTCTTGGTCACCCAGTAGCCATGTTTCTGTATGGCAATTAGATCATACCCATTTACCTCTTTTTGGGTCTTTAAGTCATCTACCTTGTTGTGAATGTTGCATGCATTCAGGTAGATTGCCCTTAACCTTATCTTCTTGACATTCTGCATTCTAAGCCTAGTTGATGCTCGCCTTTGTTTCGCCTGCCTTCTAATATTACTTGCTACTTTTCTACCTCCTGTTACCAGCTTTACTTCCTTCCAATTTGAGCTACCTCTCAGGTTCCCATCCCCCTGAAATACTAGTTTAAACCCTCCCCAACAACAGTAGCAAATCTCCCTGTGAGGATATTAGCCTCAGTCCTGTTAAGGTGCAGCTCGTCCATCTTGTACAGGTCCCACCTGCCCCAGAACCGGTCCCAATGCCTCAGGAATCTGATGCCCTCCCTCCTACACCAATTCTCCAGCCACGTGTTCAATCAATCAATCCTCCTATTCCTGTGCTCACTCGCATGTGGCACTGGGAGGAATCCTGAGATTACTGCTTTGGAGGTCCTGCTTTTTAATTTTCTTCCTAACTCCCTAAAATCTGCTTTCAGGACCTCATCCTGCTTCATACCTATGTCATTGGTACCAATGTGGACCACGACCTCCTACTGTTCATCCTCCCCCAGAAGGATGTCCTGCAGCCACTCTGTGACATCCTTGACCCTGGAACCAGGGAGGCAACACACCATCTTGGAGTCACGTGTACTGCTGCAGAAACATCGGTCTGATCCTCTGACTATCAAATCCCCTATCACTATTGCTCTTCCACTCTTCTTCCTCCCATCCTGTGCAGCTGAGCCGCCCAAAGTGCCACAGACTTTGCTCTGACTGCACTGCCCTGAGGAACCATTGCTCTCACCAGTATCCAAAATGGGAAACCGATTAGCAAGCGAGATAGACTCAGGGGACTTCTGCACTACCTGCCTGGGTTCCCTTAGACTGGCGGTCACCCATTCCCTCTCTACCTCCATGCTCCTAACCTGCGGTGTGACCACCTCCCTAAACATGCTATCCACGTAGTCCTCTACCTCACTGTTGCACCACAGTGACTCCAGCTGCCGCTCGTGTTCCAAAACCTGGAGCTCAAGCTTCTGCAGCTGGAAAAACTTCCTGCAGCTGTGTTTGTCTGGGACAGATGGTGCGTCCATGACTTCTCACATACCGCAGGACATACATTCCACTCGCCGAACTGACCTGCCATAACGTAACTTTAAAAACTTTTTATTACAATGAGAAGTAAAATATCTTACCAGTTACTCACCAATCAGCTTCATCCCCTGTACCAGAGGGAAGGAGGGAGGGAGGGAGGGAGGGAGGGAGGAAGGAAGGACGGAAGGAAGCCCTCCCTCACACACCAAACTCCCACTTTATACTCTGTGCACTCATATTTATTTTCTTCTTAATTTATAGTTCCCTTCCTTACCGAACTCCCTCAATTACCAAACACCATTCTTCACTCTGTGCCCTCCAGCAGCACCGAGTGCAGACAAGCAGCACTGAGAGTCCCCTGAATTTAGACTCTGAAAACAATGCAGTGTCAGCTCTGCTTGAGCTCTGCTAAAGCTCAGAAATATGTTGAAGCTAGCTACCTAATTAACTAGCTACAGCTACTCTCAGCATGTTAGTATACCCAAACCAAACTTACCTCTTAACTGAAACAGGTATTTCAATTAATTGCTAGATGTAAACAATGGAGGGTCCAGGAGCTGCAGTCCCAGCAAACAACTACAGCAGTGGTGCAGGAGGGTGCAGTTGCTACAGTCCCAGCAAACAGCTACAGTCCCAGCAGACAGCTACAGCAGTGGTGCAGGGAGGTCCAGGAGCTGAAAACACCATCGAAAGGCAGCAATACAAGCAGTGCTTTAAGAATAGCACCAACACCTGCGTTGGAGTCCTCTGACACCACAATCAAAACCTCGGAGCCCCCCGCCTTGTGCAATTGGACGGGCCCCCACGTCTCCATTATGTTAAGTGGCTGTCCTCTGTGTGATTGAGATTGTCCAGCCACGCACGTGACATGCAGCGACGACACTCACTTCTGGGTCTGCTGCCGACAGGCTCACTAAATTCAGCCCGATGCCTCTGATTCACTTTTCTCCTTTTCATTCTGGCCCTGCTTCATTTCTCTCTTTCACTCTCACTGTTTCATTCCCCTCTTTCCCTCTTTGTTTCATTCCACTATTTCAGTGGTTCCTAAACACTTTTGTTGATGGACCCTTTTTAAAACTGATTAGTAATCACGGCTCCCTCCTTTAAATTATAATACTATAAACTTGAGGAAAGGTTGGACAGACATGACAAGGTGGATGTGGAGAGGATGTTTCCTCTTGTGGGGCAGTCCAGAACTAGGGGACACGGTTTTAAAATTAGGGGTTGCCCTTTCATTCTCTCTTTCACTCCTCTCTTTCAGTCTCTGTTTTTCTAATAGAAATATAGAAAATAGGAGCAGGAGCAGGCCATTCAGCCCTTCGGGCCTGCTCTGCCATTCAAAAAAGATCATGGCTGATCGTCTAATTCAGTATCTTGTTCCCGCTTTCTCCCCATGTCCCTTGATCCCTTTGGCATTAAGAAATATACCTATCTCCTTCTTGAATATGCTTAATGATTTGGCCTCCACTGCCTTCTGCGGTAGATAATTCCACAGGTTCACCATCCTCTGAGTGAAGAAATTTCTCCTCATCTCTGTTGTAAATGGCATACCCCGTATCCTGAGACTGTGACCCCTGCTTCTGGAGTCCCCCGCCATTGGGGACATCCTCCCTGCATCTAGTCTGTCTCGTCTTGTTAGAATTTTCTAGGTTTCTATGAGATCCCCCTCTCATTCTTCTAAACTCTAGTGAATAGAGGCCTAGTCGACCCAATCTCTCCTCATACATCAATCCTGCCATCCCAGGAATCAGCCCAGTAAATCTTCTTTGCACTCCCTCCATAGCACGAACAACCTTCTTCAGATAAGGAGACCAAAACTGCACACAATGCTCCTCTCTTTCAATCTCTCTGTTTCGCCCCTCTCTTTCACTCTCTCTCTTTCACTCTCTCCCTTTCATTCCCCTATTCCAGTGGTTCTCTATTGTTTTTGGTTGAAAGGTCCCTTTTCAACGAGATTAGTGATCATGGAATGCCATCTAAATTACAGTATAAACTCTTTGCACATTTACATTGCTGAATGTAACGTGCACCAGTATCCTGTTAAAGTGACTTGCCCAAGACTGTCAGACATAATGTACATTGATCTGATTGATAATGTGAAACCTTTTCCTTCCTTTAACAGATTGGCGACCTGATAGGTTCAGCAACATGCCTGTTGAATATTTCAGTTCACAATACCTCCCTGTTCTTGCTGGTATGCTGTCTCTCATCATAAAGTCATAGAGTCATTACTGCATGGAAGGAGCCCATTCAGCCCGTCGAGTCCATGCTGGCTCTCTGTAGAGCAATCCAATCAGTCCCACTCCCCCGCTCAATCTCCATAGCCCTGTAAGTTTGCTCCAGGGAGAAAAGCTCCAGCTTCTCATGCTCTCCCTCCTCTGAGTTCACTGCCCTCTTATTATCCCTTAATCTCTCCCTGCATGTAAACACTCCAACCCATATTCATGGCCACCCTCTTGGCCTTGCCATCTACCAGGGCCTCACTACTTGCATCGCCCATCATGTCAATCACAGATAGGCCATCTCTGATCACCTCCTTCTATCACTCTGTGTTGTGGCTTCACCAGGTTGGGTCCTCATTTTTAGGTGCACCTGCTGCTGCTCCTGGCATACTCTCTTGCACTTCTCATTGAGCCAAGGTTGATCCACTGGCTTGATGGTAATGGTAGAGGGGGGGATATGCCGGGCCATCAGGTTACAGATTATGGTGGAATACAATACTGCTGCTGCTGATGGCCCACAGCGCCTCATGGACGCCCAGTTATGCATTGTTAGATCTGTTCGAAATCTATCCCATTTAGCACGATGATAATGCCAGACAACATGATGGCGGGTATCCTCAATGTGAAGATATGAAGATAGAACTTTGTCTCCACAAGGACTGCGCCGGGTCAATCCTACCAATACTGTCATGGAGAGCTGCTTCTGCAACTGGTAGATTTGTAAGGATGAGTTCAAGTAGGTTTTTCCCTCATGTTGGGTCTCTCACCCCCTGCCGTAGGTCCAGTCTAGCAGCTACGTCCTTCAGGACTCGGTCTGCTTGGTCAGTAGTGGTGCTACTGAGCCACTCTTGGTGCTGGGCATTGAAGTCTGCCACCCAGAGTACAGGACGATATAGATGGGCTGGTAAGATGGGCAGAGCTGCACAGGGCGGCACAGTGGCGCAGTGGTTAGCACCGCAGCCTCACAGCTCCAGGGACCCGGGTTCGATTCCGGGTACTGCCTGTGTGGAGTTTGCAAGTTCTCCCTGTGTCTGCGTGGGTTTTCTCCGGGTGCTCCGATTTCCTCCCACAAGCCAAAAGACTTGCAGGTTGATAGGTAAATTGGCCATTATAAATTGTCACTAGTATAGGTAGGTGGTAGGGAAATATAGGGACAGGTGGGGATGTTTGGTAGGAATATGGGATTAGTGTAGGATTAGTATAAATGGGTGGTTGATGTTCGGCACAGACTCGGTGGGCCGAAGGGCCTGTTTCAGTGCTGTATCTCTAATCTAATCTAATCTAATCTAAAATGGAATTTAATCCTGAGAAATGTGAGGTGATGCATTTTGGGAGGACTAACAAGGCAAGGGAATATGCAATGGTTGTTAGGAACCTAGGAAGTACAGAGGGTCAGAGGGATCTTGGTGTACTTGTCCATAGATCACTGAAGGCAGCAGGACAGGTAGATAAGGTGGTTAGGAAGGCATATGGGATACTTGCCTTTATTAGCTGAGGCATAGAATATAAGAGCAGGGAGGTTATGATGGAGCTGTATAAAACACTAGTTAGGCCACGGCTAGAGTACTGTGTACAGTTCTGGTCACCACACTATAGGAAGGATGTGATTGCACTGGAGAGGGTGCAGAGGAGATTCACCAGGACATTGCCTGGGCTGGAGTGTTTCAGCTATCAAGAGAGACTGAAAAGGCTTGGGTTGTTTTCTTGGAGTAGGGGAGTACTTGATTGAGGTTTACAAAAGTGTGAGGGGCATTGATAGGTTAGATAGGAAGAAACATTTTCCCTTAACAGAGGGGTCAATAACCAGGGGGCATAGATTTATGGCAAGGTGCAGGAGGGCAGAGGGGATTTGAGGAAAACATTTTTCACCCAGAGGGTAGTTGGAATCTGGAACGCACTGCCTGAAGAGGTGGCAGAGATAGGAACCCTCACAACATTTCAGAAGTATTTAGATGAGCACTTGAAATGCCATGCAGACAAGGCTGCGGGCCAAGTGCTTGAAAATGGGATTAGAATAGTTAGGTACTTAATGGCTGGCACAGACACAATGGGCCAAAGGGCCTGTTTCTGTGCTATATAACTCTATGACTCTTGCCACCCTTAATGTTCAACATGGAGGAGCAGCTGAGGGAGAGCGGTAGATGGTAATAAGCAGGAGGTTTCCTTGCCCATGGTTTGACCTGATGCCATAAGACTTCAGGGGTCCCAAGTCAATGTTGAGAACTCCCAACTGTATACCACTGTGCCACCACCTCTGGTGAATCTGTCCTGTCGGTGAAACAGGGCACACCAAGGGATGGTGATGGTGGTGTCTGGAATATTGCCTGTAAGGTATGATTCGGTGAGTATGACTATGTTAGGTTGTTGCTTTACTCATCTGTGGGACAGCTCTCCCAATTTTGACAGAAGCCCCCAGTGAGGCGGACTTTGCAGGGTGTGCCTTTGTCGTTTCCGGTGCCTAGGTCAATGCCAGTAGTTTCATTCCTTTTCAACTTTTCTGTAGTGGTTTGATACAACTGAGTAACATGCTAGGCCGTTTCAGAGGGCACTTAAAAGACAACTACATTGCTGTGGGTCTGGAGTCACATGTAGGCCTGACTAGATAAGGACAGGGGATTTCTATCTCTAAAGGACATTAGTGAACCAGATGGGTTTTTTATCACTATCTACTAGTTTGTGGTCACCATTACTAAGAATAGCTTTTTGTTCCAGATTTATTAATTAATTGAATTTAAATTCCACCAGCTACCCTGACTGATCAGATATTGATAACATCAACAAATTGGAAAGATTAAAACAACATTGAGTTCAACAATTTCAGCTGTAACCTCTGCCGGATTTTGTTTTCTTTTACTTTGTAGGTTTCAGTTTCGTTTTCCTGTGTTTTTGCTTTTGGACAGCAGCAGTCCATCATTACGCCATTCACACTTCCTCTAGACTAACCTTTTGTTTCTTGATTTGTCTTATACCACTCCCTTTGGCCCCGCAATACCAACTCTTTTTATTTCCTATCTCCTGCCTGCCTTCCTGTCACAGACCTTTTTTTCTCACCATCCCCCCTTTCACTTGCTTAAAACCTGTTACATTTCTAACTTGCTCCAGTACTGATGAAAGGTCACAGAGACATTAGCATCTGTTGTTGGGTAGTCCCAAGCACAGAGGCGCCTGCAGTAAATATCATACTGTTTAAATATTAATTGAGTAACCAGTAACATATAATATTAGTGAACAGTGAGGAGGTTGCAAAGCACCATGGGGTTCAGTGAACTTGACCACATTCCACAGGAGCTGAGTAATCCTTTCTTCTTTGGCCTCCTTATCTCGAGAGACAATGGGTAAGCGCCTGGAGGTGGTCAGTGGTTTGTGAAGCAGCGCCTGGAGTGGCTATAAAGGCCAATTTTAGAGTGACAGGCTCTTCCATAGGTGTGACAGAGAAATTTGTTTGTCGGGGCTGTTGCACAGTTGGCTCTCCCCTTGCGCCTCTGTCTTTTTTCCTGCCAACTACTAAGTCTCTTCGACTTGCCACACTTTAGCCCCGTCTTTATGGCTGCCCGCCAGCTCTGGTGAACGCTGGCAACTGACTCCCACGACTTATGATCAATATCACAGGATTTCATGTCGCGTTTGCAGATGTCTTTATAGCGGAGACATGGACGGCCGGTGGGTCTGATACCAGTGGCAAGCTCGCTGTACAATGTGTCTTTGGGGATCCTGCCATCTTCCATGCGGCTCACATGGCCAAGCCATCTCAAGCGCCGCTGACTCAGTAGTGTGTATAAGCTGGGGATGTTGGCCGCCTCGAGGACTTCTGTGTTGGAGATACGGTCCTGCCAGCTGATGCCAAGGATTCTCCGGAGGCAGCGAAGTTGGAATGAATTGAGACGTCACTCTTGGCTGACATACGTTGTCCGGGCCTCGCTGCCATAGAGCAAGTTACTGAGAACACAGGCCTGATACACTCGGACTTTTGTGTTCCGTGTCAGTGCGCCATTTTCCCACACTCTCTTGGCCAGTCTGGACATAGCAGTGGAAGCCTTTCCCATGCGCTTGTTGATTTCTGCATCTAGAGACAGGTTACTGGTGATAGTTGAGCCTAGGTAGGTGAACTCTTGAACCACCTCCAGAGCGTGGTCGCCAATATTGATGGATGGAGCATTTCTGACGTCCTGCCCCATGATGTACGTTTTCTTGAGGCTGACGGTAAGGCCAAATTCGTTGCAGGCAGCCGCAAACCTGTCAATGAGACTCTGCAGACACTCTTCAGAGTGAGATGTTAAAGCAGCATCATCAGCAAAGAGGAGTTCCCTGATGAGGACTTTCCGTACTTTGGACTGCGCTCTTAGACGGGCAAGGTTGAACAACCTGCCCCCTGATCTTGTGTGGAGGAAAATTCCTTCTTCAGAGGACTTGAACGCATGTGAAAGCAGCAGGGAGAAGAAAATCCCAAAAAGTGTGGGTGCGAGAACACAGCCCTGTTTCACGCCACTCAGGATAGGAAAGGGCTCTGATGAGGTGCTGCCATGTTGAATTGTGCCTTTCATATTGTCATGGAATGAGGTGATGATACTCAGTAGCTTTGGTGGGCATCCAATCTTTTCTCGTAGTCTGAAGAGACCACGTCTGCTGACGAGGTCAAAGGCTTTGGTGAGATCAATGAAAGCAATGTAGAGGGGCATCTGTTGTTCACGGCATTTCTCCTGTATCTGACGAAGGGAGAACAGCACGTCAATGGTCGATCTCTCTGCACGAAAACCACACTGTGCCTCAGGGTAGACGCGCTCGGCCAGCTTCTGGAGCCTGTTTAGAGCAACTCGAGCAAAGACTTTCCCCACTATGCTGAGCAGGGAGATTCCACGGTAGTTGTTGCAGTCACCGCGGTCACCTTTGTTTTTATAAAGGGTGATGATATTGGCATCGCGCATGTCCTGGGGTACTGCTCCCTCGTCCCAGCACAGGCATAGCAGTTCATGTAGTGCTGAGAGTATAGCAGGCTTGGCACTCTTGATTATTTCAGGGGTAATGCTGTCTTTTCCCAGGGCTTTTCCGCTGGCTAGAGAATCAATGGCATCACTGAGTTCTGATTTGGTTGGCTGTATGTCCAGCTCATCCATGACTGGTAGAGGCTGGGCTGCATTGAGGGCAGTCTCAGTGACAACATTCTCTCTGGAGTACAGTTCTAGGTAGTGCTCAACCCAGCGGTCCATTTGTTTGCGTTGGGCAGTGATTATATCCCCTGATTTAGATTTGAGGGGGGCGATCTTCTTGATGGTTGGCCCAAGAGCTCTCTTAATGCCATCATACATTCCTCTGATGTTTCCGGTGTCTGAGGCCAGCTGAATATGACTGCATAGGTGTTGCCAGTAGTCGTTTGCGCAGCGCCTGGCTGTTCTTTGTGCAGTGCTTCTGGCTGCTTTAAGTGCTGCGGATGTTAAATCGCTGGGGCCTTTCTTGTAGTTCAGCAGTGCAATGCGCTTAGCGGCTATGACAGGTTCCAGCTCTTCATTATGAGATTGAAACCAGTCTGCATTTCTCTTCGCACTTTTGCCGTAGGTGGTCAAAGCTGACTCATAGATGGCGTCTCTGATGTGGGCCCACTTGGTCTCAGCATCCCCTGTGGGAGTGTTTTGAAGGGCTGTTACAAGTGAATTTAGAAATTTTTGTAACAGCTGTGGGTGAGAAATTCTGCTCGTGTTGATGCGTGGGTGGCCCTTTTGCTTGATATGATGCAACTTCTTTGGTCTGAGTCTAACCTTGCTGCACACCAGGGAGTGGTTGGTGTCGCAGTCCGCACTGTGGAAGCTGCGTGTGATTTGAACACTGTTTAAAGAGGCTCGCCTTGTGATGATGAGGTCCAGCTGGTGCCAACGACGCGATCTTGGGTGCCTCCATGAAACCTGGTGACAGGGTTTAGTGTGAAAGAACGAGTTGGTGATGCAGAGGTTATGATAGGTACACAACTCAAGCAGTCTCTGCCTGTTCTCATTCATCCTTCCAACGCCAAAGCGCCCAAGGCAGGAGGGCCATGAGTCATGGTCGGCCCCAACCCTGGCATTAAAGTCCCCCAGCAGGAACAGGTGTTCGGGATTGGGGATGCTGCTAATGATGTTATGGAGTTCCTCAGGCTAATTCCACAGGAGCTGAGTAATCCAATCTCAAACAAAAGGCTAATTAAAATGAAAAGCAGACACCCTTGTGGAATGCTGACAAAGGTGGTAGCCTGTAGCGAGGTGAAAACACCATGAGTAATCCCCTATCTGTGTATGGGCCAGTAACGAGGTGAAGATAAGGGGGTATGGAAAACATCATGAGTAATCCCCTATCTGTGTATGGGCCGGTCATGCAGCTCCTTTAAGCCGAGTAACCGCTTCTATTGGCTCTAATAATCAATGTATATAATCGATATTCGTTGTGATTGGACCATGTCCGGCCGGGGTGGGCGGAGTAACTGTTTGAAAATGTGTAAGTATGGATGATTTTCCTTTGTTCGGTGGAGAGGCATCTGGACAGCCCAGTGACCTGCTCCCCGCTGGCGTAACTAATTAAACTGTTTGACATTGGAGCAGACCTGAGTGTCGAGTGATTCTTCTAGATTCATTCCCGCTAACAGCATCTGTCGAGAAAGAAACAAAGTTGAGTTTTCCAACAATTTCTCTTTTTATTATCGCAATTTCTCTCTTTGCGTTTCTTCGTGGACAAGGATTTTGGGAAGGTTGTACTCATCGGTTGCAGGCCCGCTGGTGGCTAGTCAGGCCTATCCGCGACCAGCAGATTCTCCCATAGCGGGTACAAGTGAAGGTGTAGTCACTGCTGGGGACAATTGGATCTATCCTTCTCCTCCTTTTCTCTTTCCTGCTGGTTCTTCGCTCAGTCTCAAAGGTGTCTGTAACCCTCCTGATGTAGCATCTCCAGGCATCAGGATCTATGGCCTGCACTTCCCACTGGTGATGGTCAATGGAGCACAGAGAGAGGGACTTCTTCAGGGAGTCCTTGAAACGTTTGCATGGGGCCCCTCTGTTCCTTTTACCCGTGGTCAGCTCTCCATACAACACGATCTTGGGCAGGCGACTGTCGTCCATCCGGGCAATGTGACCCGCCCAACGCAGTTGGCTTTGCAGGAGGATGGCCTCGATGCTGGTGATGTTGGCTGTTTCCAGGTCTTCAATGTTTGTGATGTGGTCCTGCCAGTGGATCTTGAGGATGCTGCGGAGGCAGTGCTGATGGAAGTGTTCTAGAAGGTACATGACGGTGATATAGGATCCATGACTCCGCGCCGTACAGAATGGTGGTGAGGACTATGGCTTTGTATACTTCGAATTTGGTCTGTGCTCTGAGGCTGTGGATGCTCCACACACGTTTGTAGAGTCTGCCGAATGTACTGTTCGCTTTTGAGAGCCTATTCCTTGTCCACTTCCTTGTCTATGGTGGCATCACACAAGAAGACGCTCCCCAAATAATGCTTGATGGCATTCAGCTCGGGTTCCATCGATGACAATGCTTGGTGGTCTATAGTCTTCCTGGGGTGCTGGCTGGTGCTGGACTTCAGTTTCCTTTAAATTGATTTTTATTCTGAAGAGCTGTGCCGCCTCGGAAAAATATGTTGTTATACATTGCAATTTCCAGTCTTCTCTGATTGCTCAAGCAGGGTACGCCTGGGCCCCACCAATCAAAAGTCAAATTAACAAAATGTGTTCCCTTTTTCAAATTATAAATGAAAGCAAAGAAAGCTTATCAAATTAAATCATAATGTTATTCCCTGAATATGCTACATACGCCAGTCCCTCCCAGTGCCCACTGTTCATGGAAGCCTCAAGTGTACTGAGAGACACTGTGACCTCCCTCAACCGGGACACCCAAACGTGAAGGTATCCACAGAAGAGAGACAGCAGCCCTGCAAACACCCCAATGACCCTGTCCAGTCTAGACCTATGGATGACCACCTTGGCCACATATCGCAATTTCTACCCCAAAATACTACAGTAGTTTAATAAGAATGGCAGGTGTAGCATATAAAGATCATGTGACAATAATCTATGAATTGATAGGTTCAGAAATTGCTTCTAGACTGCCTTCAAGGTGTATAAATAGGCTTACTTTCAGTTATGATTTGGTATTCTATGCTGAGGACTTGGTGGATCTGCCAGTAGTTAGCAATCGCTGAGGAATATCCTACCAGTAAGTATATATAGATTTGTTTATACTTTCAGTTACTATTATTGAAATTTAGCTCTGGTGTACAAGACTATGTTTTGGATGATTCTATTTGGTTAGTTTAACTTTAATGGTTGGAGCCAAGTGAATTACTTTTTCCTTTTAGACCAGCTCGTCCAACCTGCTAGAACAAAGAGGTAGAGATAAGGAAGTAAACTAGAAATAGAAACAGAAAATGCTGAAATACTCAGCAGGTCTGGCAGCATCTGTGGGCAGAGAAAGAGAGTTAATGTTTCAGCTCGATGACCTTTCATCATGAGTATTTCCAGCATTTTGTTTTAATTTCAGATTTCCAGATTCTGCAGTATTTTGCTTTATTAAAAGGAGTATTATTATGCAGAATTTAGGAGAATATTGTTATCATCTGGATAGAGACCAGCCATTTTAAAAAAAATTGCACTCCCAGTTATTCCTGAAAGAATGATGCCACAACATTTCATGTTTTAAATGAGAAAAACTTTATTGCACAAGAGTTAAAACAAACACTACTAACTTACTACAATTTGTAATCACTTATATTTTAAAGCTAAAATCTCAACTGAATGTAAAGTCTTAGACTTTAAACTTAAAATTTCAATCAACCACTCCCCATTTGACTTTTACTTTCACCCAAGAGTTCCCCTATACCTCACATTTGTCCGGATTAAATTCCATCTGCCATTTCTCCGCCCAAGTCTCCAACCGATCTGTATCCTCTGACAATCCTCATCATTATCCACAACTCCACGAACCTTTGTCGTCTGCAAACTTACTAATCAGACCAGCTACATTTTCCTCCAAATCATTTATATATATATATATATATATACTACAAATGGCAAAGGTCCCAGCACTGATCCCTGCGGAACACTGCTAGTCACATCCCTCCATTCAGAAAAGCACCCTTCCACTGCTACCCTCTTTCTTCTATGACCGAGCAAGTTCTGTATCCATCTTGCCAGCTCACCTCTGATCCCGTGTGACTTCACCTTTTGTACCAGTCTGCCATGTGGGACCTTGTCAAAGGCTTTACTAAAGTCCGTATAGATAACATCCACTGCCCTTCCTTCATCAATCATCTTTGTCACTTCCTCAAAAAACTCAATCAAATTAGTAAGACATGACCTCCCCTTCACAAAACCATGCTGTCTCTCGCTAATTATGTGTGTGTGTCTGACAATATATGTGTGTACATGTATGTGTATGTGTGGCACAAAGTGTGTCTGTGGAATAGTGTGTGTGATAATGTGTGTGGGACAGTGTCTGTGTATACGTGGGAAAATTTGCTGGATTTTATCAAACCAGCAGGAATGGGACTCTAGCACTCTCACACTTGCAAACATGATGTTATACACACACACGCCACTATTGTATCTCACACATACAAGCATTATCTCACACTCATCTGCACACAAGTATGCCTTCATGCTCTCGCACTTAAACACATGGACACAAACATTGCCTCACCCTAATGTGATAAATTCACATACAACTGAATGATGTCTCACACTCTCACAACTACTATTAACCTCGCACAACCATTGTCACACTTACCCACATTATAACACTAATACACAAGCACACCCTCACACTCATACACATAAACAGGTAGCCTCACACTCTCAAATGTTGCCATTTCTGGGAAATGGTTTCATTGTGGAGAAAAACTGATAAACAAACTGAAAGTAAATCTGTCACGACTCCACCTCTGAGTCTTTCCGAGAAACCTGCAGCATTTCCTGTACAAGTTCAGAATGTAGTTATCTGCAAACACAGTCGGATGCATCAGTGTCTATTGTAAAGAATCCTTTTCTGGATCTGACAGCACCATTACTGCAAATCCAAAACTGTTCGACACGAGACGTTTAATCACTGAAACACTCGGAGCCTGACTTCATCTCTCACCAGTCAGGAGAGTCTGACCCAGTTTTCTTGGAGGTGAAATCTCAGTGAAAGCACTAGTCCCATCGTGTTACGACAGCAATTCTCCCTCAACTGGATAACAGACACTTCATGTACTGGTCAGTGAAATAATTTCATCTATAGTGTGAGAGTGAGGCTACCTGTTTATCTGTATGAGTGAGAATGTGCTTGTGTATTAGTGTTAGACAATGAGAGTGTGGGTGAGTGTGACAATGGTAGTGTGAGTGTAATAGTAGTTGAGAGTGAGACACCATTCAGTTGCGTGTGAATGTATCACATTAGTGTGAGAGCATGATTGTGTGCGTGCGTGTGCGATCCTGACCCCACTGTCACTGGAGCTCCACCCCTAACAGCATCGTGGGTGTACCTACACCACATAAAGTGCATCGATTCAACAAACAATCTCACCGCCATCTTCTCGAGGGCAATTAGGGAGGGGCAATAATGGCTGACCTTACCAACAACGCCCACATTACGTGAATGACTTTAACCATGCTTGTGTGTGACAATATATGTGTGTGTTGTGGTGGTCGGGTGTCGTTTGTGTTGATGGGGATGGGGAGCAATGTGTGTGTAGGAGGGGCAATGTTTGTGTGCATGAGAGGGACTGGGGCAGTGTATGTGGTACTGTGTGTGTGAGAGAGTGACACAATGTGTGCTTATGTTACATCAGAGTATGTAGGATATATGGCACAGAAACAGGGCATTCAGCTCAAATAGTCCATGCTGTGTTTATACTCCACTCAAGCTTAATCCTGTCTTTCCTCTTCTAAATCTATTAGTTTAACCTTCTATTCTCTTCTCTCTCATATGCTTATTCAGCCTCCCCTAAATGCATCTATACAATTTGCTTCAACCACCCACTGTGGTAGCAAGTTCCATATTCTCACCACACGTTGGGTGAAGACCTTTGCCCTGAATTCCGTATTAATTTCTCAGTGACAATCTTATATTTATATCTTCTTGTTATCTCTTCCCCACAAGTGGAAACATTCTCTCTCAATTCACTCTGTCAAAAACTTCCGTAATTTTAAAGACCTCTGTTAGATCACCCCTCAGACTTTTTTTGCAACAGAAAAGAGACCCAGCCTGTTCCTTTTTTAAAATTTTTATTTCCAAAATAAACTTTATTCATAAAAATCTGCAAATATTACATTATCAGTTTCAAACAGCACCAAGTCAAAAATACAAACAGTGCAAAGGAGGTCTGTTTGCTTCATTACAATCATGAGTTGCCTCACAACCCTTCCATTTCACATTTGTCGTGCCAATTACATTTTTACATTTTACAGCAAATGAAAATTTTCCCGATACAGTTCGAGGGGTTTCCCATGGATCCAGCCCCTCAGTTCAGCTTGGTGGGGGCCTGTTCATCCTATTCTGATATGTATACCCAGGCATTTCTGGTATTATCCTTGTAAAGCTCCTCTGCACCTACTCCAATGCCTCGATATCCTTTTTATATTATGGTTTATTTATAATATGTGAGCCGCATGGAAGATGGCAGGATCCCCAAAGACACATTGTACAGCGAGCTCGTCACTGGTATCAGATCTACCGGCCGTCCATGTCTCCGCTTTAAAGACATCTGCAAACGCGACATGAAATCCTGTGACATTGATCACAAGTCGTGGGAGTCAGTTGCCAGCGTTCGCCAGAGCTGGCGGGCAGCCATAAAGGCGGGGCTAAAGTGTGGCGAGTCGAAGAGACTTATCAGTTGGCAGGAAAAAAAGACAAAAGCGCAAGGGGAGAGCCAACTGTGTAACAGCCCCGACAAACAAATCTTTCTGCAGCACCTATGGAAGAGTCTGTCACTCTAGAATTGGCCTATATAGCCACTCCAGGCGCTGCTCCACAAACCTGACCACCTCCAGGCACTTACCCATTGTCTCCCGAGATAAGGAGGCCAAAGAAGAAGAAGAAGAAAAAAGAAAGAATATGGTGCCCAGAACTGCACACAGTACTATCTGTGATCTAATCCAAGGTTTCCCTACTTTTCATTTCTATCCCTTTGGAAATAAACCCGAGTGCTTGGTTTGGTTTTTGTCTGTTGTCGCTAACCTGTGGCACAAGTTTTAGTGGTTGGTGTATTTAGACTTTTTTTAGTTCTTTTTAGCAGAATATATTATCCTGCACTTTGTTGAACACTGTTTTAATTGTTTCCCATTGTTGTACTAGATTGTTACTTGTCAATATTGTTGTCCAATTTTATTTTCCCGAGTTCTCCTCTTAGCCCCTCAAAATCAGCTTTTCTCCAATCTATTAACCTGGTTTTCATCATGCTTATGTCCTTCTCTATGATCATTTTAAAGTGTATTATATTATTGTTACTATTGCTTTGATGTTCCCCTACTTTTCCCTCTCAATATATGATCCAATAGCAAATTTTACCTTGGGCGTTTTACTTAGTGGATTAGAAAGGAGTCTTGTACACATTGTAAAAGTTCCATTCCTTTTATCCCCTTCATTGATTGCTTCTGTCCAATTAATATCAGAGTAGTTGAAATCTCCCATGATTATTATTCTATGTTTTTTTTACTCAGTTCACTAATTTGTCTGCACATTTCTTCCTCCACCTCCCTTCTGCTGTTAGGTAGTCTGTGATTCGCATCCTTCCATCTGTGAGAGATGATGGAAATGCAGCCTCGGAACTTTGCTGAGGTCAGATGAGATCATCTACTGCATTTCTTTTGACGGCTGAACAAGCTGATTCAGGAAAGGGAAAGTTTGCCCCAAGTGTCACCTCCCTTCTGCTGTTGGGTGGTCTGTAGACTACACACATTAGTGTGATTGATCCTTTGTTATCTTCTATCTCTATTCATATGGATTCTATTTTTGTCTTGTTGATAGCTGTATCCCTTTTTCCTACTGCCATTATGTCATTCCTACTAAGCACATCTACTCCACCTCCCCTTTTTCCCTCCCTACCTTCTCTAAATATGTTTAATTCCCAGTCCTGATTTTTCTGTAGTCATGACTCAGTAATCTCGACTATGTCTGCTTCCTCCCAATGCATGACTGCCTGTGCATGTGTGTGTATTTGAGACAATGTGGGTTTGTGATTGTGTATGTGTGAGTATTTGACAATGTGTGTGGGACAAGAACTGTGCATGTGTGGGAAAATGTGATGGATTTTGTCCGGCCAGCTGGAGTCAGAGTGTAGGAGTGGGGGGGTTGAAAAATCAGTGGACACATTTGCCTGGAAATCTGAAGTCATGACGACTGTTGTGGATTTTGTCTGGGGTGGGAAGCTCCAAGGCGACGTTGCTGCTACAAAGCAGTGGCAGGTTTTTTTTATTAATTCATGGAATGTGGGCATTGCTGGTTAGGCCAGTATTTATTGCCCATCCCTAATTGCCCTTGAGAAGGTGGTGGTGAGTTGCCTTCTTGAACCGCTGCAGTCCATGTGGGGTAGGTATACCCACAGTGCTGTTAGAAAGGAATTTCCAGGATTTCGACCCAGCGACAGTGAAGGAACGGCGATATAGTTCCAAGTCAGGATGGTGTGTGACTTGGAGGGGAACTTGCAGGTGGTGATGTTCCAGTGCATTTGCTGCCCTTGCCCTTCTAGATGGGCGAGGTCACAGGTTTGCAAGGTGGGGTCAAAGAAGCCTTGGTGAGTTGTTGCGGTGCATCTTGTAGATGGTACACACTGCTGCCACTGTGCATCAGTGATGGAGGGAATGAATGTTTGTGGAATAATGAAAATAAAAGTTTTTGAATTGGTGAACATTTAGTTAGAATACATTTTCATTGAAAATGTTAGCAAATTTTGGCTTAAAGGGGCAAGAATGGCAGCTCAACATCCCTGGTTAGAGTTTTTAGGCAGGATAGAGAGAGAGAGATAAAAAAAAGGAAGGGGTGTAGCATTATTAGTGAAGGAATAAATAACAGCTCTGAAGAGGGATGATATGCTAAATGAATCATCAAATGAGGCCACATGGGTGGAGCTCAGAAATTAAACAGGGGCAGCCACACTGAGGAGTGTACTATGGACCCCCAAATAGTAGGGAGGGAGATAGAAGAGCAAATATGTAGGCAAATTTCTGAGTGGAAAAACTATAGGGCAATAATAGTTGGTGATTTCAACTACCC